>NW_008608762.1:0-34347 GCF_000691845.1 Merops nubicus | reverse complement strand
TTCCTGGGGTCTATATCTTCTAGCTCAGCCCTGAGCACCTTTCCATATGGTTGGCTTTTCTGAGGATGGACCCTTGGGTGGTGTTCTGCTGTACAGGCATTGCTGGTTCCTCATCCTGGTTGAGCTCCAGTCCAAGTCACCTGTGAGTAAAGCCTTTGATTTCTTTAATTCTTTGCTTTTGTTGCCTCCAATGTTGGCACATGGATTTAAATGTGGCTGTAGCTGCTGAGATTGGCTGTTCTTGTCTCTGCTGAGGTCCTCTCATGGGTTCTGTTCCCAGTTTGCTTTGAAAGCTGTCCCAGCTATCCAAGGGCATTGAAATCTGTGCCCAAAGGTGAGCCTGGACTTGACTGTGGGTTCATGCCTGGTCTCAGCAGACAGCTAAGAGCTCAATATGGCTTTAGAGTTTCATTCAGGAGTTCTCTGGGATCACTACATCACTGTGTATTTGTTTTGGAAGGAAGAGAGTATTGCTTGAGGTGCTTCTACCAGGTTCAATATGACTTCTTTGTATGTCCCAGCCGTGTGTGCAGACAGCAGCCTGGGGTTAGGAATGTGCAGCTATGAAGTGCTGAGATATATTTTAAGACCTGAGCTTTGGGGAGCTAAACTTTTGAGCTTCTCTCTTGGCAGAGAGCTCTTTAACGTTAGAGCTTTCATGGCTGTTGCATTTACCCTGGCTTGGGCTTTTCCACCTCCTTATTTCCACCCAGTGGGGATCATTTCTAACTGAGAAGTGCAGTCTTCCCCCAAGATGTGCAAGCAAACCAGAGAGCTGTCTGTTGCTTCAAACTGGAACGTGTCCCAAACCTTTCACCACTCCTCTCAGGGTATTGACAGCTCCAAGCGTTTTCTCTAAACTGTTGATGTTGTTGGTATGGTTGTGATATTTTCTCCTTAGTCTTCAACTGCCCTGCTTCATTTCTTTGTTTATATAAGCCTCACAGTGTTCATTAGGAAAGCCTGGGCTGGAAAAAAAATTGCCTCGTGCATAGAGCAGCTTGTTAGAGGGAAGGAAAAGTCAAATTGTGGTGGACCTCCACTGTGGGATTTACACCCCACCAGCATTTCAGGGTGCTGGTAGATGGGTCCAGAGTCCCAGCTGACTTAGTGGGTGCACAGGGCTAGCAGTTTTCCTTCCTCTGTCACCTGGAGAAGGTCTCCACCACCCAGAAGGTGGGTTGCACCTGTAGACCTGATGACTGGAAGCCCTGGAAGACTTTGGGATGAGTCTAAAGTGTCCAGATCCAGGGTGCTGTCTGAAGCTGTTTGTGTGGTTTGCTATGTGCACTGTGTGGTCCCTGCACCCTGGGGTCTATGCAGGAGCTCTAGGCAGGTGTTTTGTACCCCAAATGAAGAAATCTCAGCTCTCAACAGTCCTCACCCACCTCTTCAACTGTTTTCCAGGGCTGTGCTTGTGCCTGGGTATCTGATGTTGGGCAGAGAAGCCAGCTGATGGGCCACTCCTTGAAGGGCTGTTGAGTGGAGATGTGATGTCCAAGCTGATGCTCACCTGAATCTATCCAGCCTGGAGGTGGAAAAGGGGAGGCTGAGCCTTGTAGATGTGTCCAGAGCAACCCTGGGGGTCATACCCAGCTCCTAAAGCCCTTCTCCAGGCTTTTGTATGGCAGAGGGATTTCCCTTAGCTTGTCAATAACCCTTTGAGGTCTCTGGATACTCTCAGAGACTTTTCCATGTCAGAGCCAGCACTGGTCCAGGTATTTCCTTTTTTTTTCTCCATCAGGGCCACTTCTGTCATCCCAATTATCTACAGAGGGGTTAAGTTTGCTGTGTGAGATGCTGATTTCATTACAACCCTGGGCTATAAACACCACGTGCTGCAGCACTGACTAATTGCTGGGTGTTATTGGCAGGGAGGGAAGGGTGTACGTGGGCCAGGAGATCAATTCAGCCCCTTGCTCTCTGCCAGCAAGTGAGTTATCTCCCTCTCAAGTGACTTCTATTTCACTTCTTGATCTTATTTGTCAATGCGATCCCCTGATGACACAGTGTATAAAACCTTGGCTTGCAGCACTATGTTTGCTGAGATGAAGCTGGAAGGAGCTCCAAAATGCATAAGCTATTTTAAACGTGAACTTAAAATCCTCCTCCTCGAGTTTTTCTCCCTGTTGGACTTATTTGGGCGAAGTGCTTCCATAAAAAAAGAGGAGATGTTGCGTTGTGATTTAGGAGAAGGGAGGGAACGTGCCTTGTACCTAGATGAGGAACCTGGTTTCTTCTCCCAGCTCTGTGGTGTTACTGAGTGGGTCACTTCTCCCTTACTCCAGGTCTCCTGTTTTGTTTTTTTTTTTTTTTTTCCTTTAAGATTTAGTCAAAACTCAGATCTGCCCATAAGAATTTTCAAGGGTGATAGAGATGGTTCTTCTAGCTTAAAAACTGCTAAAGCTCTTGTTCAGCTTGCTGCTGAAACACTCTCTCATAGCCTGAGGTGATTATATGAGGAGGGGGGATTCTGTTGAGACTGATTTTTTCTTGGCTTCATGCAAGGAGGAGTTTAATTACTGCAGCTTATATTTACATCTACGTGGTTAAATGCATATTGAAAGTGCTATTTCCACCTTCAGAGATGCTGAAGCAATGCTTTGAGCAGGAGCTATCTACACACCTACCTCTCTTGACCTAGTTTTGACCAAGGATGACTTCGTCTCATCCTCACCTGCAACCCTGTGGTTGTCTTGGCTCAGCTGAGCAATTGCCCTAAAATCCCTGGTGTGGCTCTTGATGGCTTTTAAATAGATGAATTTCTCCTCAGTGGTCATTTGGGCAACTCACTTGTGCACAGCAGCTGTGTGGATGAAGCTCCTCAGAGCTTGATGCTCCTGCCTGCTGGTGATGAGATATGGGAGCCCTCCAGGAGATGCCTGGGGGGGGGTCAGTAAGGTTAAAATGACACTCATGGGTACATCCCAGAGCTGTGTGGGATCTGCTCTGAGATCTGTTGGGAATGGAGAGCAGAGCAGGTCTCGCCTTGCAGCAGGGAGGAGGGGACAGGGGCAGGATTTGAAGATCCTGGGAAATCCCTCCCAGCCTTTCTCTGAATTCATGTCCAGAGAGAGCTGGGAGATAACTGCATCCACCATCCAACTGCTAGGATTTCCTCAGAGCATGAGAAACAGACTTTTTATGCCTCTGACCTTGCTCTAAGTTTATTTCCTTTTAAGCTGCTATTTTGGGGGGGGCAGGGGAGGGAGAGTGCAAAAGAAAGAAGGAAAGTTTGATTTCTTTCATGTTCCTGGAAGCAAACGATTGATAACACTTGCAAGAGCCAGGCAGAGAGCCAGAGGGACAGTGCACGAGGCAGCTCTGCCAGCAGAGTCCAGCACTGCTGGCTGGGGATGCAAAGCTCAGCTTGGGGATGAATCCAGGCCACCCTCCACCCTTTGGAGAGGCTCCTGCCAGTTGCTTCAGACTGGAGGGGAGCCTTGCAACCCGAGCTGGGTGATCTGAACAAATGCCCACCAGGGATTGTGGCAGGGCCACCAGCTTCATGCTCCTTCCCAAAGGCTGCAGGCAGATGGCTTCTCTGCTGGGAGGCAAAAGGATTAACTCTTTCCACCTTGATTGCTACTTCCATGACAGCTTTGGTTTGGGGGAAATCGTGGGGTTTGGGTTTTTTTTTTTTGAGAAGAGAATTGTAGAATGATTTAGGTTGGAAAAGAGCTTTAAGACTGAGTCCAGCTGTTCCCTCAGCACTGCCAGGTCCCTCAGCACCACATCTCCATGGCTTGGAAGCCCCTCCAGGGATGGGGACTCCACCACTGCCCTGGGCAGCCTGGGACAGGCCTTCACAACCCTCTCAGGGAAGAAATTCCTCCCCAGATCCAACCTCAGCCTCCCCTGGCACAACTTGAGGCCGTTTCCCCTTGTCCTGTCACTGGTTCCTTGGGAGCAGAGCCTGACCCCCACCTGGCTCCAGGCTCCTGTCAGGAGCTGTGCAGAGCCAGAAGGTCTCCCCTGAGCCTCCTTTGCTCCAGGCTCAGCACCCCCAGCTGCCTCAGCTGCTCCTCCCCACACTTGGGCTCTAGACCCTTCCCCAGCAGCTTCGTTGCCCTTCTCTGACCACGCTACAGCCCCTCAAGGGCCTTCTGGGAGGGAGGGGCCCAAACCTGGTTTGGTTTTTTTTTTTATTTGAGAGTAGAAAATAGTTCTTATCACAACTCTGGGAATCCATTGTTCTGACTTTTATAAATACGCCTGTATTCCCCTTGACTTTTTCCCTCTCCCTCCCCATTTGCTATCTCCCCGGCTGCGTGCCCTTGGCTGCTTCCCAGACTCTTCACGATGGAAGAGAAGATAAGCAGCAGCAAGGAATAAAAATCAGGGGTGCTGCACATCTCCCACTCCCCTACCTCAAGTCCTTGCCTGGAAGATCCCCTACGTTCAGTGTAAAGATTTCCACTGAGACACAAATGAACCCAGCCACCTTCTCTCCTAGATGGAGACCTGCAGATCAACCTGGGAATGGGACCCAGATGTTTCTGCCCCCCTGCCAGTGACATGTGAACAAAAGGCTGGCCAACCTTCCTGGCATCTGCTCTTGGCCAGGTGCCCTTTGTGGACATCCTTCATTGTGCTGGGCAAGGCCTGAAGGTTAGAGGGCAACAGGAACCACCAGCCCCAGGCACAGCAAGATTTTTAGCAGTGAAAAGAAATTTGGGGTGAGAAGGTGGATTTTTAGTCTTTTGGAAGGTGCAAACTCCAATGTATTTATGCTGTGCTGGTATTTTTTCTCTAAGCCTGTGGACCAGAGGCTGGGGAGGAGAAACTTCAAGGATATTTGAAAAAGAGGAGAAGAAAAATATCCCATCCTGTGCTGTTTTCAGACATTGGCCCCAAGGATTCAATTTTAGTCTTCCGGTGACTCACAGCATGACATTGGCTCTGTTCTCCTTCCTTGGAAAGGAAGTCAATAAGGTTAGCAATGTATCTTCAACATATCTTCACATAAACTATCAGATTCCCTCTTGCAATAGCTTCTTGGGGTGGAAGGTGCCAAGCAGATGCAGAGGATGCAAATCACTCTGGTGGGATGAGGTTTCTAAGAGTGCCCTGGAGCTGAGACTTGTTTTCCAGCCCGTTGGCATGTTGCAAGGCTTGATGGATGTACCCTTCAACATCCTTAGGAACTAAAGCTTCTTGGGCAGATGGGAAATGCTCAGAGGGTGATTTTGGGGGGCTTTTGTTGGTGGACAGTAGAAGGAGATGGGGTTGCAGAGATGTCTTGTGCTCTGTTTGTAGGCTGTGGGGAGGCAGAGGCTTGGAGGAAGGAGCCAGCAGAAGGCAGTGATGCTATGGGAGGGCTGTGGTGGGTGTTGCAGAGATGTCTTGTGCTCTGTTTGTAGACTGTGGGGAGGCAGAAGCTTGGAGGAAGGAGCCAGTAGAAGGCAGTGATGCTATGGGAGGGCAATGGTGGGTGTGGGATCCCTTTCCTTGCAAAACCAACCGGGAGGAGGAGATGTTTTATGGAGAGAGGAGGAGAAGGAGGAGGGGAAGAGCTGACCCCCACTAATGCTGTCACACATGGTGCCTGCTCTGTGTTAAGGGAGTGGAGGAACAGTGACGTTGCTGCCCAGCTCACCCTCAGCACTCTGCCTTGCCTTAAAAGAGGCAGAAATCTAAATCCCTGGCTAACTTCAAAGCAGAGCAAGGAAGATTAGGCTCTTTCAGAGTCAGGCAGCAGATGAGTGAGAAGGAGGGGAGGGATTTTGAGGCTGAGATGCTGCTGAGGACCCTTCAGCCCTCTCTTGGGGGAGGAGGGGGGGTAGTGACCCATCTGTTTTGGAGATGCTTGTAGCAGATCAGGACCCTGTGGCCCGTGTTACCCCCTGCTTTCTATTTCCCAAGCTGTTGGCTCTTACTTCCTTTCTAGCTGCTCCCTGCTCCTCTTCATTAGCAGCTCTCAGCAGTGCAAAGGAATCGGGCTCAGAAGTATGAGTTCATCTCCTAAAACTTTGTACTGCTGCCAGAGGGTCAGTCACTTTGCAAAAAGAAACTTCCCTTCGAGAAACACCATCCCTTTTGAGCAAAGGCCAACAAACCAGAGAAAACAAACTATCAAAAATCCTGCCTTCAAAAACACTCCTGAACTTGAATCTGTTTTTGGTCTTGTCCAGTTGGATGGCTTGTCCATGTAAGCAGAGCCTCCTGTGCTCTTTCAGCTCTGCCAATGACCTACAAACCTGCTTCTCTTGGGTGTCTTAGCCTGGCCACCACATATAAAGGGTGGACAGCAGTTTCTGGGAGAGAAAAATTAAAGTCTTGCACTTCTCCTGTTAGAGGAGCACATATGCTGTTGAAGTTATTGTCCACATACATCCACTTCTTAGCTCCTCTTGGCTCTGGTCTGGAGAGACTGGTGGCTACCAACAGGTTGTTACCACTTGAGCTCTTCATGTAGACTTCTAGCAACTGCCCTTGACCATGGGTCCCAGATGCTTCTTATGTCAGTCTTTAGAGGTGGCTCCAGATTTACCTGATACTGAACACAACACACCCTAGTCCCACAGCAACACCAGATGGAGCTTCCAACCATTTCTCATCATGCATGAGATGGTTGTGTGGAAGTCAGCACCTCCTCTGAAGCTTTGTGGTTTCAGCTTGCTCCTGTTGCAGCCACTGAACCCTACAAGGAACAGCACAGCCTGGTTAACATTTGGGTTGAAAAACATCACCCTGCACTACCATGTCTCAAACCACCTCAACCCCAAACCCCAGTGTCTCTTCTAGTGTGTCACTATTTCCTCACAACGTCCTCTCTCTGCTGGAAAAGATTTTTCCCATTGAACAGCAGCGAAGGCAGCTGAAATGTGTTATTCCTGCAGTGAAATAATGTTTTCCTAATCTCAGCATCTTTTTTTTTTAAGCATGTCCACATGTAGTGCACTTCCAGAGCAACTCAAGTCCAAGGCACAGCTGCAGAGAGCACTGAGAAAGGTTTAACTGCTGGCACGCTCCAGTCCTGCACCTCTTGCTGTTGGACACTGAGAAACTGGACAAATTACTTGCCTGTCCCTCTGCCTAGAGTGAAATTTTTACTTGTGTGTGTTTTGGTTTTTTTTTTTGGTTGCTTCCTTTTTTTCTCTCCTGAACATATTCCAGATGTGCAAAACGAGCAGAAAGAGTGACAGGATGTGTTTTAAAGAAAAGCACAGGGTGAAAGATCCTGTCCCTTCACTGAGTGGATGTTCAAAAAGCTGAACATGAGCCATCTCATGTTGGTTTTTACCCCTTTGAGGTCTTGTGGCTCACTTGCAGGACCATGATGGTGAAGAAGAGCACAATCCATCTTTGCTTTGGTTACCTGGGTGTGTTTGAGGCCCTACCTTCAGCTGCTGGCAAGGGTTTAGGATGAATTTCACATCAGGATGTTGGTCTGGCAATGTTGGTTTGAAGGGTGGCTTCCAAGACAGGTTGTACTGGTCTGAACAGCCTCAACTTTTAATGCCTACAAGAAAGGAGACCTGGAGCAAAATCCAGCCTGGATGATGGTTTAACATAGCTGCCACCTTTCTCTTTACTCTGCCACCACTGAGTGGGGGGCTTATGCTGTTAGCTTGTCTAATTAATCTAGAATTGGGTTTTTTAAAATAGAAGTTTGCCTTCACTGCTCCAGTGCAGTCCTGGAGGCTGCAATGTGCAAAGCAGTGTCCTGACTCCTGCTGCTGAAGCTTCCCCTTGGGAATTAAGATGAAACTCTCCCATTTCTGTTCCTCTTTCTGTCTAGCTGACCAATTAGACCTTTAATGAATTGAATGCCTCTCATCCTCCCACCCCTGAGATCAGAGGTGAGTTCTAACTCTTTCAAAGCTTCTGAGTGCTGACCAACAGATTTGTTTAGTGTTTTCCCAGTAAGCAATAACTACTTTTGATTTTTCAGCTGCTTCTAAGCTGGAGAATATTCCTGATTGCTGAACACTGGTAGCTGCAAAGGGCTCTGAATAAAAAAAGAAAGCCCATTAGATCAAACCTTGAGCTATTGGAAAAGAATCCTTTACTGTGCTCAATGTATGCAAGAATCCAGTGTTTTTTTCTTCTAGATAGCTGCTTTATATCATCCTTATCTATTCACTTGAGTCGTAGGCCTGTAAAGCAGTGATAAAATACAACAGGGAACAAGGATTTGATCCAACATGTCCATTTATTTTTCCCCATAGGCAGAGATGAAGATACAACAATCTGGAAAGCATGTAGCATGTGCTGCTGTTTTGAGCCCAACGAGACTTTTAGTGTCAACCCTTATCCCTTATACTCTTTAGGCTCTGGGGCTGATGTTGTATATCACAATCACACTTAAATCTATAGGGTACCACCTCATTTGTCAGCTGCCACAAGGCATTTTTTGCTGTCAGCCAGGACGAGGTCCATGTTCAAGCCATGATCAAACCTTGGACACAGTGTGAGCAACAGCTCCAGTGAATATTCCTGTCAGTACATGGATTAGAGTCTTCTCTAAAGCACCTCCTGCCAAGGGTCTGATGTCATCCATCATCTCGGATCAGGGAAATGGTGTGAACTCAATTTTTGTGATGAACAAACCCTTTTCTATGAGAGCACTCAGGCTTGATACCAAGAATCCAACTGATTGCTTTTTTCCCTCTTGCCCCCTTCCCCCCCCATCCACACCCTTATGAGGTAGGTGCTGGCGTTTGGTGTGGTCAGAGTGTGTATGAGGAGATGCTGATTTAAACAGGGATGGCCTCTTCATGGACAAAATTTCTTAGAATAGTAGGAACGGGGCCCAGGTTTGAGATCAGGAATTTACAATGTTGGACTCTAAGAAAAACTGGAGGGCTTTGTTAATTCAATCACATTCAGGAGTGGGAATATGCACCAAATATCTTCTACAGTCTTTTCTCCAAAAACTCATCAGCTCCAGGGGGCTTATTATTCTTTAGGAACTGAAGGGTTGAATTAATCTGTTGCTTTTATGTTGTTTGTTGCCTTTTAATCCCCTTTATTCTTGAACTCCTAGAGTTAAAGTTAGTTTCCAGCTGACAAGCCTCTTCTGAGCTTTCTTGGGTATGCAACTCATGTTGCCTCATGCAAGATGGCTTAAAAACAGGTAGTTTGAGGACTGCTGTGACCATGCAGTGTCCAGTGTGAGCTACCATAGGTATATCCAGCTCCTTGAAGGGGATTTACAGTTCATTTGTGTTTCTATGTTGAGGATAGCTCTGCAGATTCATGCATTGACAAGAGCTACAGCCTCCCTGAACATCACGAGGTGCCCAGCATTGATGATGATGATGGGTTGCAGGCTTCCAAGGGAAACCTGGCACACAGCAGCTCAACATCTAGGCATGTCCTTCCTTCAGGTGACAGGGACAACCTCACCTATAGCTCAGGGTTATAGTGCTGTAATCAGCGTGTGCTTTGGTGGCAACCATTTGAGATGGGCTTAAAATCTGTTTTTAAGGAGTGTTGCCAAATAATAAGACTCAATTTTCAGTGTGTTGTCCCATTTCCTCACAGAGTATTTAACAGGACCTCAGCTGTGGTTCAAATCTTAGTGAGAGCTGCTGAAAAAAGAACGATTTTTAAAAATAATCCTCCCTTCTTCCTTCTGTCACTTCTACCAACCAAGAATTTAGGACTTCACTCAGCAAAGCACTTAAATGAGCACTCAAATTTTAGTGAGCTCACTTGCCATGGGCAGATTTTGTTCCAATGTATTTTTCTTGTGACCTTTCCAAAGGATTCTAAGTTGATTGTTTTTTTGTTGTTTGTTTAGATAATACCCTTTGAAACTCTTCTTCCTTCCCTGGTGTGTAGTTGTCAACCTGATAACCCTGCCTTCTGCAACAGAGCAGGTGGCAGAAATGCATTGTAGGTAAAGATAAGTGGATTTGGGGAATGTCTTCATTGAAAAGGGATTTTTTTTTTAATCCAAGTATTGAAGTATTTGCTATATAGAGCTAAATTTGGCAGGTGGTTTGATGATAAGAGCCAAGATTCTGCAGGGAATTGAAAGCTTCTTTGCCAAACTGAAGAACTTCCAATTTGGATAACTTTCTAGAAATAGATATAACTTTTAATGGGTTAAACCAAGAGTAGAAGAGTAAATTAGAGGTGAAATAAGATGAAGTCACCTTCTTTCAGTCAGTCCAGGAATAAAATAACCTTTTCCTTCTTGTGTAGGCACCAGGCTGACCAACATTATACTTCTCCAAACTCTTGGTACGAGTGGTGTTGCTCCACCAACGTTGTGCAGTGTGGGGTCTAAGGAAGTAGCTCAAAAGAAATTGCAGAGTAACTTGGGATGAAGCAATGTTATTTGTCATAATAATTACTAATCCCATAAGAAAACAGAACAATGTTTGGATTGGACGTACAGCAAGATGAAAATTTCAGCCTGCCCTTGAGTTTAATTCTCTTGATTACAAGGTGCTCGTTAGCAGGCTGTAAGAAGATGTTTGTGATGCTTTGAGCTCTGTGCTGTTTAAAAGTCCAGAGGATATTCAGAAAGCAAAATTCTCTTTTAGCAGACCCTTCCCTCACCAAACACTCACCCAACTGCTGGAGGGAATGCCCTCATCGGAAACGGATAATCCTTCCCCAAACAAAACCTTCCTTTCCTTCTTTTTCTTCCTCTTTTTTTGGCCACTGCTATGAGGTATCATGTCATATTCTATTACGTTATCATATCTTCTCAAGTCGTGGCATGCTATAAAGCAGCTTCATGTGGTGGAAGGAATGTAATTCAATCTGAAGGCAGCATCTACACTAATCCCCTCTGTCATCTTTTCTTCCCAGAGTCTGTTGGGTGCATTTTGTGCAAAGTGGAATGGATCAAAGCTTCTCATTTTCATATCTACACGGTATAACGTTACCTAAACAAGAAGAAAAACCTGTGTGGGAGATATCAAAGAACAAACCTAATTCCCAGAAGTCATGCCTGGTGTTTTTGTTGGCCCATCAGCTCTTGCCTCTGGCCAAAGAATCAGCTTAAGCCACAAGGTTCAGGTTTTCCCTCTACATGGATGTGAAATGTGTCAAACAATTGTAGTGCCTAAAGCCTCAGCTTGTTTCCATTGACTTTGACAATGAGAGTGTGACCCTTTTTTTTTTGCAAACCATCCAGATTTGTATAACTTTAGCCAAATCAGTATTTCCTAGCACCACGAATTCTTTTGGGAGAGGAGGTTCAAAACAAGCACCTCTGAGGTCTTGTTCCAGATCGACTTCTCCCATAAACATTTCTCAGCTCTCCACTTCTACTCTAATGGCACAGGAATTCCAGTGACATCTTTACTTCCCAGTAAAGTGCATGAGGAGGGATGCCTTATGTAACTTCCCTGCTAAAGCTGCATAAAAATCAGTTCTGCCAAGAAAGTGAGTGTGTTTTGCAGGCATTTGAACTCTTTATGTGCCTTTTATTTCACTCATTGGAGCTGTTATCACATTTCGTCCTTAAAAGTGGTTGAACTTCTCCTTACTTCCCCTCTTGGTGATGGGGATGGTAACAGGAGAAGAGTACATTCTATTCTGTTTTATTTTTAGTATAAAATCAGAACATTTAAGTCCCAGCCCAAGCGGATTATAAACTTCAGGGTAAAGCAGGTCCCATTTCTGCATTGTGTTTGTACAGCATCTAGAGAACTAGAGATAACTACAAGCAATATGTTCATGCAGATGATGACAAAAGGAGCTTGTTACCTTCTGCCCATGTCCAAATACCTTAAAGCTTTGCCAAACTTTATTTCAAAGGAAAACGGGATCTTGTATTTAAAACTCCTGGAGAGAGCAAGCTGTGGTTGAAGGAGGTGAATTAAGGTCAACTTAAAAAGAAGGAAGAAAGCCATGGGCTTCTCAGCTCTGTGTGTGTACATACAGATCTGATATTGCTGTCCCAGGAAGAGACTTCAGTAAGAGTGGAGTTTTGCTTCCCTGAAATAATCCTCCAGGATGCTATGAAGTGTTCCCAAGCCATGCATCATCCTGGAGTGTATCTGTGGATGAAGCATTAAACCTGTGCTGTCAGAAGAACAGCGTGTGCTTTCTAGGTGCAGGAAAGCTCTCATCTGTCTTTGTTTTAAATTCAGCACCAGTTTTTCAACTGTTTTACCATTGATTCAACCCACCACATCAATACTTCAAGCTACTGCTTCAGGACTAGCTCTGCAAAGCATTTCTGGTCCTTCCAGTGGGACACCTCCAGCTCGAGCAGCACACAAAGCTCTCCCTTTGGCTGCATTTATCCCCAGGACAAACACACCCAGTGCCTCCACCTGTCCTGCTTCTATAGGGATGCCAGCAAGCCAAAATAGTCGTGGGCCCAGGAGGAGAATCAGGGCTACAGAGCAGTCAGCTCTGATCCCACCTGCTGCACAGCTAGATGGGATTTGTGTATTAGCTGAAGACAGGCTAAAAGAAGAAAACCTGAAGAAAACCAGGAGCTTGGCTGCTGGTCTTGGGCCATAGTCCAATGCAGAATGCAAAGAGAATTTCTCTAGTAGCATTGTGGGTGTTTATTGGGAACCTGGTGGCATCAAATACCCCCATATATTTTTCCTGAATAATTCTCCCTGGATTTACATCAGCCCAAGTCTTCCAAGACAATTCAGACTTGTGTTGTCCATACAGCACCCAAAACTCAGCTGATCTTTCTGCAGCAGCTTTCCTTGCACAGCAAATGGGGTGAGCCCAATCCCATGCACGTGGGAGGGTGTGCATGGGGTAGAGGTGTCCAACACTTGGATGGGGTGGCCTGACAGCTGAAGTCATGCTTGTGGTATCACAAATATGAGAGTCAAAAGCTGTTTAAAGAGTTTCCAAGTCAAACACTTGAGCACATTTCGTAGCCTTTGAAATACAGCTGGCTGAAACCCCCTGACAGTGTGATCTATGAGGCTGCAGAAGAGTTTCCCCAGGGAAGTGTTGGAAGGGCTATCATTTGAGTCATTTAGTGCTGAGGGGGATAGACTATAGGGAACAATCCCTCATTAGCTGGTCTAATGGATCTTTCTGCTTCCAATTCTAGCGTTCCTACAAAAAAAAAAAAACCCAGTCCATTGACATCTTGTTCTTCCATATGCTCAAATTGGCAGAGCTGTGGAGCCATTGGCTAGATTTTTTAGCTTTTGTTTATAAGGCACATAAATTTATCAAAGGGAAGGGGGGGTTTACATGTGTCAGGCAAAGTGTGTAGTGTCAAGAGCAATCTAAAGAAAACAGTCACGGGGATAAATGAAATGGATATATGTTATTTTCTAGAAAGCAGGAACATATGTAGAGCCTTCTTGAGAAGTTCTAGCTCTGAGCAAGCTTCAGGAAATGAAGGTGACAGGCAGCTGAGTCAGGTTGAAGGTTGAGATCAACAGCCACAGGTGGATAGCAGTTCTCTTGGCTTGGCTGGTGGACTCTAGTAGACCTCATACTCCCTCTGGACTTGCTTCTGGGATAACACTCTTAGGCTGTGTTGCCTTCAGAGCAAGTGTGATGTGTCCTTTTGGCCATGGGTTGCTTCAGATTAGTCATTCTCATGTACTGGATGTGAAAGCATCCCAGGTCTTGTCCTCTGGCACTCCATGTGGGAACATCTACACGGTGACTTTGAGGACCAGGCAACTGGTTTTTTTGGATGACAACTCTTTCCTTCTCTCATGATCTTCTTCTGTAACCCTGGGGATGCCACTGAGATCTTTGAGATCACTTATTATAAGCTGCAAGATAATATTCTAATGGGCACTTCAGTGCCTGCTTTGAGATCACTTATTATAAGCTGCAACATAACACTCTGCTGGGCACTTCAGTACTTACTGACCTAGCAGGGTGAATCTTCACTGGCTTTGTGTTATGGATGGAGAACATGTGAGCTGTCTCCCCAAACCTTATCATTAAGACCTAGCCATGGCCTTTCTCCTACAGAGTGCATAAATTAGCCAAGATCTGGTCACTTCAGAGAGAACCAGCTCACTCCTTGCTTCCTTGGCCTCTGCTGCCATAGGTGAATTGGTGCCTGTCTGACCTTCCAGAGGAGGTAATGCTGACAGTTCCAGAATTTGTAGTGCATTTTTATTCAGGGCTATTTTTTTGGGTGAAACGGCGTTGGCTTCTCAATGCTTTGAATATTTTCCAGCAATGATGACTTTCCCTTCTGTGCTTCTTTTTTTAACCTTTTCCAAGTGGACATTCCCAAAGGTGGCCGGTTTAACGGAGGGGAGGGGAAGGGGGGAAAGAAAAGAGTCATAGAGATATTTTAAATGTGACACGAATTTTATGCCAAAAAGTGTCTTTTCCATATTTATAAGCCCCTGTCATCCCCTCTCCCTCCGCCTCCTCCTGCTTAAAAGGAAACTCCATTACAAAGGCAGGAAAGAACATCAAACAAACCTCGCTTGGCAGCCATGTCTATATGTGAAATTACTGTCAGAGTACAAAGGAAGCCTCAAGATTTAGAAGGTAACATGTGACAAGAGAACGCCGTCCTTCTCAACGTCTTTACCTTTTGTTGGTGAGAACTGGGAAGGGGTTGTTGTTGGTGCTTTTTGTTTTTAGAAAGATCTGGCCAATTATAGAAAGCCCAAGGCACAAATCACGGCGAAGATCTGCAGGCTGTGGGTGATCTGGCTTTGCTGGGAGCCCCAGAGCTCTGGACGTGGTGGCAGCAGTGACTTCTGCAAGGGTTGTGGGTGGGCACGCACTCACCCAAAGCTCCATCCCTTGGGAGGGTGTGTTTGGGCCAGCCAAGGAGCAGCTGTTGTGTATGGTCACAGGAGCCTTTGATGGAGCCACTTCTGAGCTGCTGGGAGCTGGCTCTGGTTGCTCTCAGCTTGCCTTGGTCATTTAGGTGTTTAGCTGGAGCAACTGTGGGTGCTCTACATGTAGCCTGTGCAATGGCTTTGAGCAAACGTGTTTCCTTTCACCAGGGAGGTGAGTGAAGAAGTTGTAGTTACTCCTGATCCATGACTGGAAATCAGTTCATGATTAATGGACAGAATCATAGAACAGGCTGGTGGAAGGGGCCTTTCCAAGGTCTAGTCCAACTTCTTGCAGGGAGCAGAGACATCTTGAACTAAGGCAGGTTGCTCAGAGCCCCATCCAACCTCACCTGGAATGATTCCAGGGATGGGGCAGCAACCACCTCTCTGGACAACCTGGGCCAGGGGCTCTCCACTTTCCTTGTAAAAATTATTTTCCTTATAAGTAGTCGAAATCTTCCCTCTTTTAGTTTAAAATAGTCACCCTTTGTCCTATCACTACCACCCTGCTGAAAAGACTGTCCCCATCTTTCTTATAAGCCCTCTTGAAAGGCTGCAGTAAGATCTCCCTGGAGATCTTATTCCATGCAGTACTCCAAGTGGGGTCCTGTATCTTGAAGAAACTGTCTCATCTTTTTCTTTTTCCTGGAGATGGTCTTGATTAGTCCTTATTCATCCTCTGGCAGTCCTATCTTTTATACCAAAGCAACACTCACTTTTTTCCTACCCTTTCCAAGTGGTTCTTGCCCTGGGTGGTACCATGGTCAACCCCTTCATGGTCTCATGTGCCAGAACCTTTTGCAGAAGAGCTGGTTTATACTTTGTGGAGCTGTTAAAGGAAAGACACCTTCGTTTTTGACAGAGGGTTTTCTCTAAAAGTAAGGCTTAATACCAGAGACATTTCTAATTGCTCTCAGTCTTGAGAGCTATTGGACTAATCTACAGTAATTAAAACAGGAATTTAACTTTTCAAAGGAAGGAATCCTTCTTTGGTGGTGGTTGCAGTGCTTGCACTACAAGGTCTTTCCCCTTTTATTTTAGGGGTCAAAGGTATTATTGGCTTCATTTCTTTGTTTAATACAGGGTTGATCACTAGCTACAAGTGACTTTTGTTGACATTCAGAAGCATTGCACTGACCCTATCTTTTATCATTGAGAAGAATAATGCCTCTTCCTCCTCCTCTGAGAACAATAAAACTGAACCTTTTTCATTTTCCCCTGGAGGAACAGAACCCTTCTAAAAATCTGGGAGGGCAGGGCTGCAAACGTTCACTGCCTGCTTTCCAGTCTCATCAGAAGTTCTCTTGAATGAGGTGCAAAAAGTGGCTGAAAGCAGAGGGGGGAAGGGAGAAAAACTCTTTTCTGTGCACACACACACACACATGAGATGGAGACACTGGTTAGCAACATAAACAAAAGGTGGGTGGTAACCCCCGAGCTGCTTTTTTTTTTTTTGACAGCCAGTGGTGGCAGTGATGAATCTGTGAAGTTATCTAATTTTCCACTGTTTTAATTAGAGGCCTGGGCTATGAGACCTAACAGCTGGGTTCTTTGTACTGCTTTCTGTTGCCTGACAGAGAAAAATTTCTACTGGATCTTCAGCCAAGCTTTCAGTCTGACCTGAGCAAATGAAACTTCTGGGACTCATAAACTGTGGTTTCTGGGCAGATTGCTTTTTGAACTGCTCCTTTAGCTATCCTAACATGCAAAGAACACAAAGGCTTACAAAGTGAACTCCCTTTGTACTTTAAGGCTAATGGTGATGCTCATTAAAGAGGTAGGAGGAGGGAGGAACTCTCCCTGGTATATTAGAGGACTTATCAAGTGTAAAGTTTCTTCTGATCAGCCCCAGCAGAGCTGAGGCCAGTTGAGAAGTTATAATACTCGAGCCCTTGGATGACAATGGCTTTGGTTGCAAACCACGACCAGTTGAGCAACTTAATTTATGACTCTGCTCCTGCCAAGTGATTTTTAAAGCTTTACATTAAACTGAATGTGCATCACAGTTCATCACCCCTCTGCTTCTCCAGGCATGCACTACAACCACTTTCTTTCACGATAATCCAGAAGGAGAAAATGTCAGAGGAATTTTCAGACCTGAATTCAGCTAGAGTCTGAAGTCTTTGCTTAAATCCCATTGGAGTCAAAGGAATTAAGCAAGGCTTTGACTTGAAGCACGTTCTTAATTGCTTTGCTGAATCGGAGCCCACATTCTGATTTTCTTCCTCAGGAGCCCTTCATATGCAGAAATGTGTTTTCATCCTCTAAAAGGCCAGTGCCTCCCTCTTTCCCCACCTGCTCAGCCATGGCAAACTTCCTTGGGGCTGTTTTTGCCATAGGAGTCGAAGGGACCTGGTGATGACAAGAGCACTCAAGCCAACGTAACTTCAATAAACCAGAAAGTCATTTGGATTTGCAAGGAACTTAGTGAAAAGCAGCTTTTTCTGTAGAGGCAGCTGAGTAATGACCTATCACTCAAGCAGTTGTGAAAGAAGAGCCCTTCACAGCATGCAGGTGAAGGATGGTGTTTTTAATAGCCACCATTTCAGTCCTGGCTTGGACAAAAAAATTTCAGGCATGTCCGAATAGTGCAGCAGATGAATTGTGCAGCACAGTGAGGGATTTTGGGCCTCTCATCTACACCAGGGACAGAACCATTGTCTGCTGCAGCTTTCTTCCAGCCCTGCTACCTGGGCTGCATGCCCACGAGGTCCAGCAGAAAGGGCAGGGGAGTGAACGGCCAGCTCTTGCTCTGGTCCACGGCTGGAGAACAAGAAGACACCCACCTATAAACACCTGGGAACTGGGGGATGGTTTTACACCTTCTCAGATGGAGGAGTGTCTGGTCCTCATCCAGCCATGCTCCTTCATCCTTGAGACACCAGCTTAGCCTTCCCTGTGCTGCTGAGAGACCTTGACCTGGCATTAGTATGGTCTTCCTCAGAATCCTGTTCTTTGGATCATTGCAGGTCATTGCTTGGAGTGCAGTAGTTATGCACACATGGATTTAACCTTGTTGAACACTGGGGATTTTGGTCAAAAATCACAACAGCTCTAATGGTATCTCTGCTTTGCTGGAGGCACAGGAAGTAAGTAGTGGGTAGTGACCAAAAGTGGCAGTGAACTTGGACAAGGACCATGCTGGAGCATGGCTTTTGCCATAAATGTCAGCTGAGAATTCTTACAAGAGCACAACCACTTCCAAGAAAATCCCTCTTTTCCAGTCTGATAGGAAGTGGGACTTCATGGCAACATGGCCATACTTTATTCTGATATCATCACAGGGCTCTTCCCTATAAGTTTGGATCCTGCTCTATCAGGTGAATCCATCCCTACAGAAGTGTGGAAGGAATCTTCTGCTTCATCTTGCAGTGTGGAAGGGGTGAGAAGGGAGACCACTGTTCCTCTCTTGGGGGAGTCTCTGTCTCCCTGATGTACAAAGTGAGACAAGTCCTCTCATGGGCTCACTGTTGTTTTCTCTTCATATGCAATGAGGCAAGATGGTGAAAAGCCTCTTGGGCTTCCCTGTAAAGCACTGGGTGGATTCCTCCCATGAAGAAGAGGAAGTATGGTTTTCATCTCTGGCCACTCCAAAAAGGTCTCAGACTCACAAGTCCATCTTCCATGGCCAAGTGCTGGCTCTACTGGGCAGAAGTTCTCCTGTCCCACCTTCATGTTGCTTTGGGCTAGTTGTGTGTTAGGTGTGGTCTGGGCACAGCCATGCCCATGTGGACACTTTGTAGGGTTTCTGCTTATCCTGAGTGTAGTTCCTGAGACAGTGCAGAGAGCATTTTAGTGGAGGCTACTCTGTCACCCCATGTGGAAACATCTGTACTTTTCTTTAGGTTTAAGTGATGGCTGACATTAAGCAGTTTCCAAGTCCCAGGTGCTGAAAGCCCAACTAAAATGGGATTTAAGACACATTCAGGTTGCATTCCAGTCTGTGATGAAAGGGGATTTTGAAACATTTGACTTTTCTGCAGAGCAGAAATTCCATTTCCCAATCAGCTCCAAATAATCATTTAAAGATGGACTGTAAATTGAGATTGTTTTAATGTGTCATCTATGTTTTAATTGCTTATAGTCCTGAATAAATGTTATCAGACCATCAGAGTCGAAGGATGAAGCAAGAGCTGGGTGGTGATTCAAATGGGATTGACTGTTGCCAAAGAGGAAGTCCTGGGACAGATGACTCTATTGCTAGAGGAAAAGACAAGACAGTGAACTCTCTGTTTACAGTGGCCCACTGCAAGAATGGGATAATTGCAATTATCAGAGTGAAGCAGCATTTTAATGATGGCTTCATTTGAAAAATACGTATGTAAATCTCTGAGAGAGTGGAGAGGTGCCAATTCACCCTGGCCGAGGAGTGGACCTATTATCTCCTTCAGAGAGCTGGCAGCTTACCCATGGCAGAAGAGGCAAAGGCTGGGGCAAGCTGTGCTCTGTTTGGTTAATGAGTCACAGCACCAGGCATGCACAGACCACACCAGGACTCGGAGGAGGGACCCACAGCAAGGAGAAGACTATCTTCTGCTTTCCCTTCCAGCAATCTCCATTGATGGCTCTGGGAAAAGGAAGACGTGGAAGTTTTTGTACAACGACCTGCGTTCAGCTGCAAGAGTTTGATCTTGGACTGACTTGGACCCAGATGTTAAACTGGGTGCTTCTCATCTACTGCAATGGGTGGTGAATTCTTCTGCCCCTACTAGTCTCCCTCCTTTTGTGTCCTTGCCACCCTGTTCTTACCAATGTCCCTGTTCCCCCATTTCATTTCCTTCACCGGAATCCTTGTGGTCCATCTTCCCTGGAACATAAGTGATCCCATAGTTCTCAAGGCTGATATTTCTCAAGATAGTCTGTGCTCTAAAGAACCTCTGTTTATGAAAAGCAAAACTTCCACTCAATTGGACTTTATTTCCTCCCTCTTGAAGCCACTGATGCTGAATTCCTGAAGAGGTCAAAGAAATTAGGCTCCAACATCCACTGGGTTAGGTGGTTTAGACCCTTTAAAGACACTTGGGTGGACTATTTTTTACCCAGCTTATAGACAGAGGTACACAAATCAGCAACATTTTGAGAAATCAAGATGCTTTAAAGGATAAGACCTTTCTGTATGTGGGTTCTGGCCAAGTTCAGCCCTTTATGATGAGTAACTGAACAGGAGCCATGCTCTTAATGCTGAATTTATTAGTCTTTTTGTTTCGAGGTCTTCAGTAATTACCATCATGTGACTGGGGTTCATGGAGTTAAGAATGCTACGCGTCCTGCTATCTGGTGTGGGAGTTCTCATGTACACAACCTAAAAATGTGGAGAAACCACAGATTTATGAGATCATGCTTTTTAACTATGCCCTTGTCCAAGAAATAGTAGTTTCTAAATCACTCGTGCTCTACGTTCCTACCGGCGTATTGAATTTGCTTTTATGAAGTAGGCACTGGTCCATGATATTAATTGCCATATTAGTAAAATATATTTGGGGAGGACTGGAGATTTGCCATGTCACTTTCTAACTCCTCTCTTCTCCACTCGTAGAAGGGAGGAGGGGAACTGCTGCCTGGATGCTTGCCAGGTCAAGAGGATGGCTTGACGCACGTTGGAGAGCATGAAAGCTCTCCCTGAAATATGCTAAAGACACTTAAAATGGCTGGCTGAGCTCTGTTTCACTCATTTCATCTATCATTAAAATCTCCCTCCCACATTAAAGAATTTTCCTCTGGTTTCTTAGGCCCCAAAGGTGACCATGATGTAGTCTTGATGGGTTCCACGGAGCAGATCTTCACGTCAATGGGTCACAGCTCCTCTGGGTTTAATGCTTTGCAGTTTGCAGCAGTAAAGGAAACTTTGCTAGGAAAAATAAAGCACATCCACCTATGTCACCACCCCAATTAGGAAGGCTAATTAATCCTGTAATGCAAGGGACCTACGAAAAAAAACATTGTGTGAGTTGAAATTCAACGTTTTTCATTCCCCAGATCAGTAAAGCTTGTCCATTATTTGCAAAAGCTGCTTAACGGGGAAGTTCTTCTGCATTTTCATTCAAAACAAGGCTTCCAAACAGGCAGTTTGTTGAAGATGAGATAAAAGATACCAAAAACAACCTCCGTAGAAGGTCCTGGTGCCTCTACTCAAGGTACAAATTGTCTGTTACAAAACTTCTTGGAAATACTAATTGACCCCTACCCTTGGGTGCAAAGGGGTCTGCTCTGCTGGCAGTGTTGGTTCTAGGGCATTTAATAGAGCATTTAAATGCTTGAGGCCATTTGTATTCATTAGAGTGATTAAGCAACTGCCTGAGTGGGACACATGTTTAAAGTTAAGCATGACTCTCAGTGCTTTGTTGTGTTGACTTTCGTGGGCTCTGCTCATGTGGGTGATGTGTACAGCTACTCGCTGTCCTCCCCTGACTTCTGGTATTAATCTGATACCCTTTTCCAGCTCTTGCTGATTCATTTCTTTGCTGTTTCTTCCTTGAGCTTGCTTGGTGGGGAGGGAAAAATAAGGAACTACTCAACGGTGGCTCGTTGGCTTTTACATCCAAGATGATGTTGACTCCTGCAAAGACTTCCAGGAAGCATTAAGCTTCTCCATAACAATATGGATCTTAAGGATGAGGGGCTGTATCCTTACACCACCCTCTCATTGCCAGGGTTCAGGTATTAATTCAGCTGAAAAGCTCCACTGGTTCATGAAGTAAATCTTCCTGTTACTGGGTGGTGCCTTTTGTTTAAGCATACCTAAAGGAATATGGTGCTTGGAGAAGAGAAGGCTTCAAGGAGAACTTCTTACAGCCTTTCAGTACTTAAAGGAGGCTTAGAAGAAAGGTGAGGACAATCTTATTAGCAGGGCCTGTTGTGACAAGAGAAGGGGTGATGGTTTTAAGCTAAAGGAGGGGAGATTTAGACTAGGGAGAAGGAAGAAGTTTTGGGTGCTGAGGGTGGTGAGCCCCTGGCCCAGGTTGCCCAGAGAGGTGGTCGCTGCCCCATCCCTGGAACCATTCCAGGTGAGGTTGGATGATGCTCTGAGCAACCTGCTCTAGCTGCAGATGTCCCTGCTCCCTGCAGGGGGGTTGGACTCGATGACCTTGCAAGGTCCCTTCCAACCCAAAACACCCTACAAATTGAGATTTTGCAGCTTTGGTAACTCAGGGGCAGGGTGATGAGTGGACCTGAGGTTCTGCAGAGCATCCATGGCAGAGGTGGAATCAAGCAGCATTGCTCCTGGTCACCACGTTTTTTTTTCTGCTAGAACAGGCTCATCCACCTTTTTCTGGAGAAATGTGCAGAATACTTAAATTTGAATTAAATTTATGCAATTGGTGATTTTAAATGAGTGTTTGGTTTAAAACCACAGGTAAAAGCTGAGTGGATGCTGCTAACTGCCTGTTTTCCTCACCTTGGCTTTCAGTTTGGACTTCAGATTTTGCAAAACTCCTTTCTGAAATTGCCAAACCTTTGCAAATCTGACTTCAATTATCCATTCAGGTTAATTTTTGACTCCTATTTCATCTGCTGCTGTAAGTTCACTTCCATTTTTGTTGTAGCCTTTCAATTCTCATTAATTTTACCCCTCCTGAATACATCCCATTAAGCCAAACACAGAAAGGAATATTTTCCCCCATGCATGGACCTTTAGCAGAGAAACTCCCACTGCTCCCTAGAAGAAACCCAGAGCTAATTCCCTCCTGTGTCCCTAGCCAAGACACGTTTTCTGCCTATAGGACACCTGTCAAAGAGGAACAGACTTTTTCTAAAATAAACAAAAATCATTTGAGGAGCAAACTCAGGGAAGAGTAAAGAACCAGCCAAGTTCCGGATATCCTGGATAACGGTTTTCATGCTTCCTTAGCTGCCTTGAAGAAAAATATCATCTCTTTCTGGCCAATTCTGGTTTTATTTTCAGCCTAAGGATCATGCCGAGGAATAACTGGATAACAGAGATGAAATTTTCTTACTTGCCTAATGTAATCAAAGGCTTAGTGGACAAGGTGAATGATGGTGTGAGCTATAATTAAATGTTCTAGGGCTTGAGGTATCTAACTGATCTAAATGTCAAGAGCAGGGTGAAAAATGAGCTGAAACGTGCACAGCAGACCTGTGGGGAGATGTTCCTTCTCTCCGGGATGGACGAGGATTAAAAGGTCACATTCCAGCAGCTTTAAAACATGGTGGTGCTCAGGCTTGGCTCACAGCTTTGGGCTTGCAAAGTTAGGGAAGGACTTTGGGCTCCTCTACTGGGGACAAAGCACCAAGAGGACCTGCACTCAGCTTTCTGCAGAGGCCAGAGCTGGAGAATCAACCCATGACTTGTGTTGGGATTGTGGTTGAGTAAAGTCCTTGATATGCAAGGCAGAGTTTTTGCCTCCTTTCTTTATGGCTGGTAGGCTACCCCTTAATGAAGTTTCTGAAAAGATGCTGTGGCTTTGTTGACCTTGCCCTCAAAAACTCAACTACGTGCTGATAGAAATCATTCTAATTACTTCTGATGCATTCACACTTCTTCAAAGGCTCTGTTTGCAGCCTGTCATGAGGTCCCTGGCCCTCGTGTCTTAAATCCAAACACAGGATGAGACAACAGATGGATGCAGACAGGCAGGATTAATCTGGTGTCTGTTGGGCATACTCTGTCTCCCTTTTTAGTTCCTACTTGGAACTAAGAAAAAGTTCTTTCTCTCTTGACCTTGGTAGGCCTCCTTCCCTGCCCTGTGCTCTCTAAATAACACCCTCCCCTAAAACTCCATCCCTGATTCACTGTTCTTAATTCAGAAGCTCAGCTCGAATCAGGCAAAGAAATTGAAACAAAGACCAGAGCAGTTTATAAAAAGCTGAGTTGTTGCATGTTTTAAGTCACTGCAACTTTCCTGCCTGCAGTTTGGGAATTTCTGAGTGTTTTTTATGCTAAAGTGTGAAATCACATTAATGCTGGGAGGTGGGGGCCTTTCTATCTTAAGCAGATACTGTGCAACTGTTTATCCACAAGCTAAGAAAATGTTTTTGCAGTTGGCTGATGTTCATCCCATGAATAATATTTCGCAGAGGAGTTTGCTCTCTGATTAACACAAAATGATCTGTGCACGTCTAGGAAGGAGCTTGATGGTTATTCTGCTCGGGAGCAGGGTAGGTTTTTGAAATGCCTCAAGTTCCTGGGAATATCTGTGTTTGCCTTGGCATTCAGGCAGCAGAGAGAGCAGGATCCCCACAGAGGAGGTTGGATGAGCAGAGGAAAAGTTGCTTTATGCTGTGCACGCTGCAAGTGGAACGTGATCTCTGAATCAACCATCTCCTTTCTTAGACTAAGTGAAAAATCTTTAATTACTCATGGTAGGGTGGAGCCACTGCTGCAATCTGGCTCTTCTAGAGTTTGAAACTCACCACTTTTCAGGGTTTTGATTCCTCCTCTCTCAAAGACTTGTTGCATTTGAGCAACCTGAGCCTAATCCTGCTTTTATCCTGGGGTAGATCGCTGATCCATCATTCAATTCAGCAGCATTTCCCAGTGATTTATCAGAATTCAACTTTTTTTGGGGGGGGAATGGTGTGAATTTCAGATCCTCCTTAGGGTTTTGATTCCTCCTCTCTCAAAGACTTGTTGCATTTGAGCTACCTGAGCCTAATCCTGCTTTTATCCTGGGGTAGATCGCTGATCCATCATTCAATTCAGCAGCATTTCCCAGTGATTTATCAGGATTCAACTCTTTTTTTTTTTTTGGGAGGAGTGGTATGAATTTCATATCCTCCTTGTCTCACCATTGGAGAAAGGCTTTAGATAGCAAATTTAACATTTAGTGTTCTTGGACTCCTTCAAAATGGTTGCTGTACATCCAAGAGTCTTCAAGCCACACAATGAATGTCAGTCAGGCTCAATGAAGGTTTAGGACCACCATGATATGAAGACTTTCTTAAATGTCATCTTGTTTCTTACAAAGAGAAAACTGGGACTCCCAAATCAACCTTGGATTGTTCCACCCCCATAAAAACCTACGTAAAGTTGGAGTGATGCACTGGTCAGGCTCCTGTTTCTTGGGGTTTGAATTTTATTCATTGCTCTTTGAAAGGTAAAATATTTCCAGCTTTTTGAAACGCAATGTGAGTAAGAATTCTTGATTTGATGCCCTTCTGGGATAAAAACATGAACTTTGCTTTTTCTGCTGAGAGTTAACAACTTTCTGCAGTATTTTCCAGACTTTTTTTCTCTTTTCTATGTATTTCATATCTCCCAGTTTACCTCTTAGCTGAGAAATTTGTGCCTTTGCAACTACTGACCAGGGGGATTGAAGGGACTTGGTAACAACACAACCAAGGGAGCTGTACACACAATTTTTCTGACCTTCTCATTGGGTGCACCTGAAGAACATGAAAAGATCTCAGCCTGAGAGATGATTTCAAGCTTTCTGACCATCATCAGTGTTATTTCAGTGACAGAGGTGTGTAGCTTAAGAGAACTGAGTTGGTTTTTGGAGGATAGTCAGATAAGAACACTGACAAATCAGCAAATTCAAAGCTTACCTACCACAGCTTGAGTCCAAAGCTTTTCAAATACTTGTTGATAAGATTTTCTATAGTCTGCTTACTTGGTATATATAAATTTTAAGGAGAATATCTCTGGAAAAAAAAGAATGACTGGAATATGGAAAAAAAAAGCATGATAAAAGAGGTACATGGGGAGACAATATGACAAACTGGAATAAAATCCTCCTCGCTGTTCTAAAATCTGGGTTGTGAAGAGTTTCCCACCTGAAATTACAGAATCATGGAATTGTTCTGTTTGGAAGGGAATTCTAAGATCAAGTCCAACCCTTCCCCAGCACTGCCAGGTCCCCACTGCCCCCTGTCCCTCAGCACCACATCTCCACGGCTTGGAAACCCCTCCAGGGGTGGGGACTCCACCACTGCCCTGGGCAGCCTGGCACAGCCCTGGACAACCCTCAAGGAAAAGAAATTGTTCCTCAGGGACAACCTCAACCTCCCCTGGGCCAACTTGAGGCCATTTCCTCTTGTCCTATCTCTTGTTCCTTGGGAGCAGAGCCCGACCCCCACCTGGCTCCAAGCTCCTGTCAGGAGCTGTGCAGAGCCAGAAGGTCTCCCCTGAGCCTCCTTTGCTCCAGGCTCAGCATCCCCAGAATAATTCACGAGGTAGATTAAGGAGATAGTTATGCCCATGGAGGCCATCTCTGCACAAATGCAACATCTCTTTTTTCATGGCAGGACCAGACCTCCCATCTTTCCTCACTCAAGACGACCCTCCTAAGACCCCCTATATTAGGTTCATACATCATTTAGAAAACATTCATACCCCTCTTTGTCAGAAAGTATTTTTTTTCCCCCCAGACCTGTTGACGTGTTTACAACGCTTCTTATTTTCTCTGTTTTCCAAGCAGCACACAAAGTGTGCCTTGGGAAAATATTTGCAGAAACTTTGGCAAGGGTAACCTTAGCTCTGCCCTGTGCTTCCTGCAGGTCTGTGGGGAACCAGGTCTCCTGAACAATGGGCTCCAGCCTATCAGCCCTCAATGGCTTGACCTTTCTGAGTTTCGGCTGCAGATTGCTGTGCACACACACACAACATCAGCTGGACTTTCTCAGCTCCAATTGTTTGCAACCGCCTGAAAACTTCCTATTGAGCAAAGGGATTGAAATGACTCCATTGGTTTCCCTCCCCCACCTGCTTGGCACCTACAAAACAACTCAATGAGGACAATTTGTAAAAAAATTCTACAATGCTGGCACGTTGTTTTTTTCCTGCTCGCACACCTGATGGGTTTACACCCAAAGCTCACTGGGAAAATATTTCTGAGCTTTTTAAAACTGCTAATTGGGGTGAGCAGAGAAAGTTTGGGGTCTGAGACAGAGACCTGAAAAGGTAATTTAAGGATGACAGGTAAGCAGGAGGGAGGTGATGGGAATGAAAACAACAGGGTAAGAGCAAGCAGAAAGGGAGCACCAGCATTGAGTGTGTTCTTTGGGTGTGCCCACCTGAAGCTTCAGGACTTCTTTGGACTCTGGACACCTTTTGGATGTCCTCTTCTTCCCTGGCAGTGAAAGGTTCATAGAATCACAGAATGGTTCAGGTTGGAAGACACCTTTCAAGGCCATCTAGTCCAACCCCCCTGCAGGAAACAGGGATGTCTCCAACTAGAGCAGGTTGCTCAGAGCCCCGGCCAACCTCACCTGGAGGGATCACAGGAAAACATAAAGGAGGACAGAATTATCTCTGTTCTGTACAAACCTTCCTCCTTTGAGTCTGCTCCTTCCCTAAGAGCATCCTCAGTATGTCCTCTGGAAGGTGACAAGTGGGCAGCTGCCACCCTGCTGTACCTGACCATCCTGTGCTGCACCCAGGCAGTGCTTCTCAGTTTGGTTTTGACCTCCTGTTGTGGAGGAATTGTGCAAATCCTGCTCCCTGAGCTTCTCCTGGCTCGTGGATGTGCTTAGCAAAGCTTGTAAATACAGATGTCATTAGAAAAACTGGGCAAATGTGTCTTTAAGCTGAAGCAGGTAGAGGTGTTGGTGGTGTTGTGTTTTGTAAAGCCTGAGGAAGGCTGTTTGCTCAAGACTGGACCTCTCTGACAGCCTCTTGTGGTTCAGTCCATTTTCTTTTTATGATTAAAGAAAAAGAGGGGGGAAAAAAAAAACCCTCCAGGTCTCAGCAAAATTGCATTTTCTTTTTATGATTAAAGAAAAAGACCCTCCAGGTCTCTGCAAAATTGTAAGCAGAAGGCTGGAAATGAAGAGGAAAAACTGGCAGAAAACTTCCTCTGGAAATCCCAGGCTGAGGTCCTGCACAGAGCAATGTCATCTGCCAGTCTGAACTAGTCCAGAAGTGGCCAACCTGCAGCTCCTGGTTCTTGTGAAGGTTCCCTAACTGCTGTGGCAGTGAGCCATCAGGAGCTGCTGGACCAGGCACCTTTGGGTCACTCTGAGATCTGTCTGCACCATCAGCCTGGTCCAATCCTCTCCGAGGGCACTAGAACCCCTGGAAAGCTGCTGGAATTCCCCCCTGAACTCCCATCTTCATGGTCTTTCCAAAATGGGAGCTAAATCCTGGTTGGATGAAGCTGTGTGTGTGACCTGCAGCACTGAGCAGGTTGGGAATTCTCTATTCCTGCACCCCCAGTCTGCTTTTGAGCATTCTGTTCAGGGATCCACACACTGTGACACCTTGTGGATCCCATCCTATCTTGATAAAACATCTCCCCTGTATACTTTGAGCAGTGATAGTCTTTTTTTTTTTTCTTTAAGAATACTGGGATTATCAAGGTTTGGATTAGCGAGCAATTTCCTGAGTTTCTCAACATCATAAATGAGGTCAAAAAGGTCTTTTTGAATGGAACCCATTAATCTCCTTGTTGTTAGCAAGGAAACGTTGAAAAGTGCAGGTGTTAACAGTCGCTGTGTTATTTTTGGGAGAATGTGAACTGAAACACTCACAGGAAGCGTAGTATTCCCCTGCCAGCATCCTGGAGTATTATTTTAGGCAGCAGAACTAAGGGTTATGTGCAGGATTATGCTTTCATCACACCTTTAGGGCTAGAGCACTTCGTGTGCAAGAATTTTGCCCGGAGCGTTTCTTTTCTCTGTCTCTTTTCTTCTGGTTTTGTTTTGAAAATGAAAATAATCCCTGTGGAAAATAATCCCATCAACCAGCAGCCTTCTGATGCAGCTCCTGGGTAAAAGCAGGACAGAAGTCGCTCAGCAGATCACAGAAAGGATGCTGCTCTGTTTGAGGGAGACCATTTCAGCTTGCTCTGAAATACAGCAAAGCCTTTTTTTTTTTACAAATATACTGCTGGAATTGAGCCCAGGTAGGAGCTTTTGGATCTGGAGCCAATATCCAGCCTTTTTTGCCAATTTTGGGACCAGACTCTGGAATAGGTGAAATAAATGAATAGGAAGGGATTGGGCATGTGGAGAGGTGATGGGGTGAGGGTCACAGAGTGTCTTGGTAGCAGAGTAAATCCAGATTAAGAAGAGTTTTTAGCCATCAGACCACTGCCATCTCCTGCTACAGACTCTTCTCCTAACTGAAATCCCAAGCCCTGTAGCTAAAGCAAGATCCATACCCTTATAACAACAACACAGGCTTGTGTTTCAGGCTCACATCTAAATATGTTCACGAGTTGAAGGGTTTCCAAAACATGTGAACATCTCTGTGTGCAGTGGACAGAGCTGTAACACGTTCTGATGGCAAAGAAAACAGGGAGAGGGACTAAAAAAGAGCAGCAAAATATTCAAATTAACATCAAAGGTGGTAAGTAGTAAAGAAAACAACTTGGTTCAAGCTTGATTTTTCCAAGCCTTGATGCTTTTAATGTAACATGGCTGTGGAATTGCTTGTTCTTGCAAGGAATGACCTTATGTGGATGACTCTGTGTAGCCAGACAACGTTCACAGAGGCACATCATTGGGTAAATGTCAGGCAGCACTGGTGGCTGAGCTGAACGTGCTGGCTGCAGAAACTTTCCCCAGTGACATGAGAATAGTTATAAAAAGAATCAACTCCACAGAGATTCGTAGGGAAACCATCCAGGATCCCTCAAGAAATTAATGACCCTCAAAAATCAAGGGCTTGATGTTCTTTTCTGATACAAAAACGCTGAGTGGAGGAGCAAAGTCACCCCCAAGCTTCCCTTTTATTTGTTTGGGTTTGTCTTTTTATAGAGTGGTTCCTGGAGTATGTCAGCTCTGCAGCCAACAGTACTGGTAAAGAAAGTCCACCTGTAACCTGAATTTTTCCAATCAGCTGATTAGAATATAATCAAACAAGAGTCTTATTGAATCCATAAGAAATCCACATCCTCTCTCTACCAACCTGTCTTGCACCACTGCTCTGGAGGACCAGGCAATTTTCTTCTGAATATCTCAAATTTGAGATGGGTTAGTCATCTCCAGGCACTCTTCCAAGAAGCTCTTTATCAGCCACAAGTTCTTTTTTAAGGTTTATGGAGTTTTGACTTGACAAAGGAGGCACAGCTTTTAAATGCTGCCGAAATGTTCTTGGCTGAGCAACGTGTGGACACTTGAGGTTTGCTCCAGTTGTTCCTGTGGACTTTAAATGGGATGCTGGGGTCTCTGGATGGCTACCAAGTCTACAGATAGAGGGTTAAATGAGTATTTAACTTGTGTTGTCTCAATAATTACTATCTTTGCACCCAGTTACTATCATGATGTGATTAATCAGGTGCATAATAGATCTTCCTTAATATTAGGACCAACTTAGAAATACTGGAAAAAGCTGAATTTGTTGCTAGCTTGTTTACCCAACATCACACCTAGGAAAATCCCAAGAATATGATGGCAACTGGACGACACAATCCAAATCAAGTTTTCCCCAGACAGCAGGCTACTAACGACTCAAAATTTTCAACCTTTTATTTGCTTAGTGTGTTCAACGTTGCTTCCTGAGGCGATGGGGAGCAAATTGGAGCAGACTGATGGGCAAGCATCCTAGCCCACCATCATCCTGAGAGCAGAAGCAGCGATTGCTGACCACTAAAAGGCAAAGGGAGGATAACTTCCCAGTAACCCCAGTCATAAATACTCTCTTTCACCTTAAATAGGATTAATAAAGACACTCCCTTCTCTCAAATGCACTAATTTAAAATAACACACTCCCCAGCACTCTTATTTTTTTTTTTTACCTGACATGTGTTCAAACATCTGCTCAGCAGGACAGGAATGAATCATATTATGCTGATTATATTTGCTTAATTCTCCCATGTAGCCTTTGATCCCCATCAGGTCGACATGCGTCGCCAGATACCGCGAAACCCAAACTTCAATCTGGGTTATTACACTCCCAAGGAAAGGCCCAGAGCTTGATTTTTGGCTTTATTGACACAGCCAGGAGAAAAGCCAGTTCTTGTTCTCAAGGCTGCTGGTTCCAAATTGTGACTGGATGTGTTTTGGGGAAAGTTTTTTTGCATCTTGTTGCTCGAGTTTCCCCGCCTGGAAGGTTGTCTGGATGAGGAAAACTCTTCCCTGCTCCCATGCTACCCGAGGTTTCACTGGACCTGTGCTCACCCTGATGTTCCTCCAGCACGTTTGATGTCCACACTGGAGCTCCCCCAAGGCTGTTCCTTCATCAATCGTTCCAAAAACCCTCGTTAAGGCTTTGGAAGGGAAAACTTCTTTCTCATGACATCATTCCGACAGGGATGCTGCAGTAAGAAGAGGATCACAAGCAATCTGAATTTTTTTTTCCTGTGTGTAGCATAACCTTTGGCATTCAGTCTAAATGAGCTCTACACACATGCGTGACAACTCTCCTCCAACTCTATATAGCATTTCCAAAGTGCTGTTTAGAATAATCCCCTTCGATATGTGACTCAGAGGTTTTCTTTTGATTATAAAAATATAAAAGGAGGAGGAAAGAAGAATTAAAAATCACCTAAGCCGAGTGATTTTATTCCATGGTTTTAATTAGGTGGTTGGGAACACACCAAAATCGAGTTAACTGCACATTTGGAAGCATCTCAGGCAGCCGTACAAATTACTTAGTTAAAACTAAAAGCTTCAGAAAGCCCCTGGATTATGTGGAGGCCCAGCTAAAGCTTCACAGGACAAGTCAGAAGAGGAAAAGCTGTTTTTATTTACATTTGTTGAAGTGCTCATCGGGGTAGAATATACAGTGCAGCAAGATGATAGTCTTTCATATTTTATTTTATTTTTTTTTTTAATGGGTGTATACAGATTTTTTTTTTCCTAAGATGGCATAAAAATTCTCAGAATCCAAGAGAGTAAAACTCCAGAACTGGAAATGAAAGCTGGGAGGACCAAAACGAGCTCTTTCTGTGCAGTACCTCTTAGTTGTTTTTTCCCTAAACATCCCGTGATGTGTTGTGAGAGAGTGGAGATCTTCCACCACTGACATTGTTCATTAGAAAGTTGCCTACACCTTAATTAAGAGATAATTAATCCAAGGGCTGGGATGTTTCTAGACGTGAAGGGTTTTCATAGCTGTGACCAAGAGTTGTTTCTAGCTCCAATGGTAAAACAGGGCACGCAGGTGGGAGGAAAAACACGTTGGGTTAGGGCATTTTTGCAAGAAAGATCAGCCCCAAACTGGTTAAAAATTAAGATAAAAGACAGAGAAAGACAAAAGAAAGAGAAATTGTGCTGTAGAAATGATCTGGGCATCCCACTTTTTTGCACCAATAAGAAAGAGGGAAAAAAACCCACTAGATCAAAACCTATGCAGAAAGAAAGTAGATGAGTTCTCCCAAATATCTTTGGTTAGTCCAAGCCTTGTTGTCTTGGAAGGGGGGAAATGTGTGTTGAATATTTTCCAGCTAGTTCAAACTGGGATATCACTCAGTGCCAGGCATTATACAGTTGTTTCTTCATCTTGATGTGTTTGAGTGTTTCCTCCAGCCAAGTTTCCTTGCTTTTGTCCTGCTCCCCTGGTACAATTCACACACAAACACACAAAAAGCTGTTTATGGTGTCTAAGACACCTCAGAAATAAGCCAGGAGGTCTGTAAGAATTTATTGACCAGATGGTACCTGCCAGCCTCTTGTGTTCAACCGTGGGTGTCCTTTGAAGGGTTTTGGGTTCCTTTCAGCTGCAAGGACTATCTGGAAGGACCCTACAAAAAGTGTGAGTGCTGGAGGTTTGGAGCTCGACGCCTCCAGGTTTCTAGAGTTCAGTTAGATGGTTCCTCCCAGCCTCCTTCTCCCACTTCTCTGATTCAAGATTTACTTGTAAGGCATTTTTCATAATCTATCCACTCCCTCTTGGGCTGGAGCATTGCAGATCAGAGCCTGCCTCTGGGCTTCAACAGCTCAGAATCATAGAATCATTTAGGTTGGAAAAGACCTTTAAGATCATCAAGTCCAACCATTAACCCATCGTTGCCAGGTCCCCACTGCCCCATGTCCCTCAGCACCACATCTCCACAACTTGGAAACCCCTCCAGGGATGGGGACTCCACCACTGCCCTGGGCAGCCTGGCACAGCCCTGGGCAACCCTCAGGGGGAACAAATTGTTCCTCACCTCCAACCTCAGCCTCCCCTAGGGCAACTTGAGACTGTTTTTTCTGGTCCTGTCATCTGTTCCTTGGGAGCAGAGCCCGACCCCCACCTGGCTCCAGGCTCCTGTCAGGAGCTGTGCAGAGCCAGAAGGTCTCCCCTGAGCCTCCTTTGCTCCAGGCTCAGCACCCCCAGCTCCCTCAGCTGCTCCTCCCCACACTTGGGCTCTAGACCCTTCCCCAGCAGCTTTGTTGCCCTTCTCTGGCCACGCTCCAGCCCCTCAAGGTCCTTCTTGGAGTGAGGTGCCCAAAACTGACTCCAGAATTTGAGGTGCAGCCTCCCCAGTACCGAGTACAGACAACGTTCACTGCCCTGTTCCTGCTGGCAAGACTGTCTTCTGAACATTGAGATGCCTATACTAGAGCTGTGGTGGTAGCCACAGGATAATTTAACTTGGAAAGGAGCTTCTGAAGGTCCTTGGGTCTGTCAAAGCAGGACCAGCTTTGAAGTGGCACGAGGTTGCTGAGGTCCATCTAATTTCTTGCAGGCAGGCATCACACTGGAAAACCTTCTGCCAGAGCTGCCAACTTCTTTCTGGCAGAAAGACCAAGCACTTTAAGCATCTCCAAAAGCCAGCTGCTTTCCTTAGTCCCCCTGGAGCAATCTCTCCAGGCTGGGTCAGAGGGAGCTCAGCAGTGGGGCATGGAGGATTGAAACTTTCATTTCTGCTTCCAACACTCATAACACCTTACCCTGCTCTGAAGGAGGAGGGAGGGAACAAAAATTAAATATTAATAAAAAGCAAAGATCCATTGGCCAGTTAAATCATCCAAAAGCAAAGCAGATGCAAAAGGATGACAGTTTCTTCTTTGTCTGCTGGCCAATTCTGTTCCTCAGGATTTCAATTACAAACCTCAATGCCTGGAGGTGGCAGGAAAGGTTTAAATTGTTCCATGCAGAATTTGCAGCTTGGATGGAAGAGAATAATGTATTTATTTTTCCTGAGGAGGATGGGGTCACGGTGATTTCTTCTCGCTGGGTTTCTCGCCATGGACACGTTACAGGGGGAAGTGTGGGCTCTTGTTGGGCTTCCAGAGAATTTACTTTGAAACCTTTTGCAATGCCTCTGAAAGCAAGAAAAATGTTTCCATTCATTAACGCTCTGGTGGAAGAGGGAGGGAGAGGAGAAGGAAAGTACATGGTCAACTAGACTCAATGCAGCATTGCTGGGATTAAAGGTAGAGAAAAGGCAGGAGGAGCAGCCCTCATTTTTCATGGGGAAAGAAAGGACTTCAATATTAAAGGGAATGATTTTGCTAGAGCTCAATGCAGCCTTTTTATTTGTATTATTCTAACTGTTGTGAGTTAAAAGTGGGCTTCTGAGATTTATTCTAGTCTGTGGGTTAGGATTCCTAGCCCATAGCTGGCCACCTCTGAAACAGGAGAAGACCAGGAAACCCAGGCTGGTTCAAGCCTCTACCCATGTGCAGACCAGTCTGTGCAGTTGTAACTTTGTCAAGGTGGGAGAAATATCATCCCCATCCGTCACATCCCTGTTCTGTCACCTCTGTCCCCTGATAAAGCTTTTTATCCAAGCTTGAGGACTAAGTTCCTGTCCTAATAATATATATATATATATTTAAAAAATCGCCCAGATAA
>NW_008608761.1:0-23761 GCF_000691845.1 Merops nubicus | reverse complement strand
TTATGTCCATACCGTTAACCAAAGAGGATTCACTAAGGGTTAACCGTAACCCTAACCCTAACCCAAACCCTAACCCTAAACCTAACCCTAATCCTAAACCTAACCCTAACCCAACCCTAACCCTAACCCTAAGCCTAACCCTAAGTAGCCTCTCAAAAGGAATCTTCATGTTCTAAGGAAACAACTCATGTTAAAAGAACACTCTTAGTTTTCATATTTTAAATGAATCATGCAATCTTTTGGTTGATTGCTCTGCAAGACCTTTCTCAATAACGATTTATATAATACCAAGCAAAGATACTGATAATAAAAATATAGCTGACACATCGTGGTTGAAAATAACTTGCAGAGTCATTCAGAGTTTGGCAGTTTTGACAGATTTTTTTTTTTTTTTTAAGCAAAAAATATTAATTTCTCCCAAATTTTGGCTTAATTTCCAAACTTGAAGGTTTCAAAAGCCAACTCCATTGAAAAACACTGAAGCTAGACCCATTTAAAACTGTGTCTAATTTCAGTTAGAATATTTACTTGGTTTTTAAGGAGTACATGTTTTCCTTTAAGTATTCCTATTCATTTAACATGTCACTACTAGAAAAAAAAAAGGGGGGGAGGGGGTATAAATCACTATAGGTTACTGATTTCACTAAATCTAGGGCAGTTTATACCATCTGAGGTTCTAAAAGAATTTTCCATGTAGACAAAGAAATATTTCTCAGAAAGAGAGAGAATTTAATGAGGCAGGAGGGTAAAATCATACTCTTTGGTCAAGTATTTATAAGCCAAACAAAAATCAGCCTTCAGAAGGACTGTTTTTAGTTTTCTGTACTTGTATCATTTAGTGATGAGTCTTTACCTGTTGCACAGTTTGTTTAAAGGAAGGGGTAGATATGGTTCAGAATCACAAACATTGCTTTATGATGCCAGCTACAACTGTGTTGATGATATATCACTGCTCTGAGATTTGAAAATTTTAAATATAGTACCTGTATCCACAATATTCCTTTTAGTTCAGGTTCCACCATATACAGATGCAATGATCTGCAGTGGCAGCAGATTTAACAGCAGCTATCACTGAAACTGTTTAATATGAATTAAACACACACTTTTCTGCATAAGAAATACTTTGAGAAAGTCCTAATCCTGTTATGTTACTGTCCCAAGGTGCCACAGGATTCTGGCTTTCAAGATAGAACTAAGTGAATCAATTTTCTGTAAAATTATTTAGATGGTACCTGCATACTTCAAAGCATACATATATGTTACAGCTCTCCTAACAATTATTCTGAAGTGTTAGCAAAGTCGATTGCATGCAATTATTTTAATGTAGTTTTGTATCTACTTAAAAAATTCATAGCTCCATGAAATTCACATTAGCCCCTCAACCTTTCAAGTGCTCCAATCCTCTTGGCAGCCCTCCATTGAACTCCCCCTAGTCTGCAGATACTTCCCATATGCTGTGAGCCCTAATCTGGATGGAATATTCCAATAGGCCTCCTCTCTAGTGATAAGGAGAGATTGGTAATCACTTTCCTGGAGCTTTTGCTTTTACCAGTGTGCAGCCAGAATTTCTTTCCTCAAAGGCTGAACATAATTGTTTTCTACAAAAAAAAAAAAAATAATGGGAGAATTCCCTTGGTCATCACAGCTTCTGAAAGATGATAGGAGCCCCACAATGTTATCAGGCTGCTCCCTCAACACTTTTGAATGGATCATTTGTATGTGTCCAGTTGACTGAGTGAATCCAGTTGACTGAATGATACCTCTCTCCCCTGGACTTTGCTGACAAAACTGGGTATATAATTGAATTGTATCAGCAGGATTTAGCAGGAATTTGTGGGCTGACAGGATCTGCTCATTGAATGGAGTGGTAGACAAGCTGCATTAGGAGAGTTTGTCAGTTGTTCCAGAAGAGATTCTCAAATGGCCACAGGAGAGTGCTGGGCAGGGCTTTTCTTTTGACCATGATCACAAAGAGCAATAATGTTTTATTCTATTAAAAATGGGAAATCTTTTTAATCTTGTTTGTGCCAGTAAGAAATAAATGTAACATTACTTCTTACTTTTTTTATTCTAAAAGAGGAAATAATTGATTTGTTTACATGAGTTGGTAGTGCAGTTGCCCTTTTATTTGACAGCATTGCTTGTAGTGAGGTCTTGCAGATTCTGAGACACCAGTTTATTTTCTTCTTCTATTTGAGAGAGTTGAAAATCTTTTGTCTTAGCTATAAATATGATCTCTCAAAACATACTTACTATTAAGAGCAAAGAAAGCATCTTTCCAAACAGAAAAATAGGCATTGCAGAAATTTGCAAGTGAGTTCAAGCTTGGGTCTGAAAATGAGTCTCAAACACTAAACTAAATGAGACATACCAAGGCAGGATTTTTTCATTCCTTGCTGTTTAAGTTGGTCTTGCTGAATTAGAAAAATATTTATGAACAATGTAGAAGCAACCCTCTGGCCTGCTACTTGGACCTTCACATCCTCTATGGCAGATGGAATTTGGAAGTCTTCATTCCAGTAAGTGGGTCATATTTTCTGCAAAGATAACTAAGTGAGCAGAAAAGAATGGAGGCATCACTACCTTATTGTGTTTGAGCTAGTTTTCTGCAAGACTGAAAACCTAAGTCAGAAATGTTTTCTGACTGAGTCAGGACAGGCAAATAAAAACAGTTTAGGTCTCAGTGTTAAGTCATTAAGGTGACCGTAAAGCCTAATTTTCTTACAAGGATTCTAAAATCTCATTCCTCCAATCTGTCTTCCCCTCAAATTTAGCATTGCTCAGAGATCAACACTGTATCAGCAATCTTTGAAGATTTTTAGAACTCCAGAAAAAGTTCTTTCAAAGAAAAGGCTACTCTCCAGCTGTAGTTCCCTATTGTAACCACCTACAGATTTTTGAAGTTGCAGCTAATGAAGTATTTCCTTTGTTCATAGAGAACAAAACAAAACAACAATTATTAAGTGGGGAAGTGTCATCTTGGTTTGCACATTTCCCCTATCACAGCTCTCGAAAATGTAGAAGCACGTGCTAAAATTTCAGTTTTGTTTGTGTTTTGTAACTTCTGTACAAGAAAGAGCATTGCAGCCACAGGCTGACCCCAGTATTTTCTAATTAGGCTGCTGGAACAAGTGAAAACATTAAAACTGTATCAGTAAGAGACCCACAAGGTGGAGTCAAGAGAGAAGAGTAGGAAGAAGAGGAATAAAACTCATGGAAAGAGAATGAAAAGGAGGAGAAAAAAGCCCTCCAATTGAGAATTGTAGAGGTAGCACATTAGGTATTTGACCTGCTCTGTTGCAAAAGAATCTATGGAGACAATAAAGATCACTATTGATAGGGATTTTAGACAATTATCCCTGGATTTTATACTTGCACTCTCAACTCTTCTTACAGCTTCTGGGAACTTTCTCATTATTTTTCAGCCTAATTAGTATTAAAATGGTGCCATGAAATTGAAGGAGTTTGATAGGTGAAAGGAGAGGAAAAGACTGGAAACAGTACCGCCACTAACTCCAGAGGTTTTGTTGAAGTATTTGGAAAAAGAAGGATGCAAATAAGTAACACACAATGACGCTGGAAAGATTTCGTAATAAACGTTTAAAGATAAGGGATCTTATAACAGCAAGCATTTTGCCAGAGCAATCACTAATTTACCTGATTGTTATAAGGCATTCTGTCTTAAAGCATTTATAGCTGCTAAGACTGAGCTTGCCTAAAAGAATTGCATTAGAATGCTGTCACCCAAGCTCTCAAGTATAGTAAGGAAAAATTCTTAAACATAGCCCTTTTGTGTTACAACTTCAGAGAGATAAGCAAATAAGCAAGCTAACTTAGAAATTATAGACCACTTAGAGGCATGTTCTGAAAGCACTTACACAAGTCTAAAATAGTTAATAATTCCAAGATACCTTTAAACTGTTATTAATATTTTTCTGATGGCAAATATAATGCAAATAAGAAAAAGGAACAGTAAAACAATGTCATAATCAAGATTAAGATATTGATGTTCATTTTTAGCTCATTTTGTGATGTTGCAAATATGTTCTTTTTCTAGAAATTTTTGCCTCAATTACTAAGAATTGCAGTGTCTCAGAATATCTTTGAGAGTAAAGAGTATGTTTTGATCAATACCATTTTCACTTAATAGTAAAAGGGAGAATGTATTATCTGTTCAGTACTTGTGACGCAAGGAAAATTTGGAGTTTCACAGATCAGCTGTGCCCACATGGCTTAAATATGCACAGCAAGTCTGCCATGACAGGACACACAATTTACCATCTGGACAAGCATTGCTCATGCGGTGCACAGCACAAACACACTTTCTTCTCCTGCCCTGAAAATCTTGGTTAGAAATAAGAGATCCCTACGAAAATGAAAATCCCAGCAAGCCAGGCCCATCTACTAAGAAATGAAGAATTCTCCATCATTTTTTAAGTACAGTCTTTGTTAAGGAATAAACTCACTGAGAGTAGCTATCCTAACAACAAAAATCTGGGTTAAGGAATGGAGCTAAGTCAGATAATAAAGTAATTTAATACTGTATAATTTCTCTACAAAACAAGGTTAAATCAGTTTAACACTTGTTATGCATGTATCACAGCAGCCATGTGTCAGTTCATCCCTTCTATTGCACAGTTTGAAAATAAATGGCACATTAATCACAGAGAAAGCCCAGAATATTTGTGTATACTGATCATTTGTTTTGAGGAAAGCTCTGTGTTCTGTTTTCTGTTAAATCTGAATATTGGAGTAGGCTTTTAAGTTTCAAAACTGGTGAAGATCAATGATCAAATTTATCAGCTTCCTACTGTTGTGTACTACTCTGGTGATGCAAGGACTCAGTAGTCTGAATAGTTAAATAAGATTTAAAGTAGTTTTCTGTTTCAATGCTAGTATAAAGCAGATGATGTATATATTACTGAATCTGATCCACAACATGGATGAACATAGTCACAAATCTATGATTACCTTATGCATACAGTGTAGATTTTGTTTATTTAGAACCTAATTCTTGATGATTATTCTTTCTGGATCCCTAGGATACCACTCACAAGAGGCCCTAGCTGGAAAACAAACAAAAAAACCCAACAACCCACAAAACCCACAAAAAAAACCACATTCAAAACAACACACACTCCTCCCCAAGTTTTATATCCTGTCTACTTAAGGTAGAGATTCATTACACGCTCATTTGCCAAGCAGAAAGCACATTATGAAGAAAAAAAATGGCTATTTTATATTAAAGAAGAGGCTGTTTAAAGTAATAGATATAGAATGCAGTATTGAAGAATGTTACTATTTATTTGCACAACTTCAAAGGTTTACTCAGTTATAATAAGATTCAGTTACAGCAATGGACACTAAAAAGCAGGTGTATATTAACTATTGGTATCCAGCATCATCCCAATCATGACATATATTCGGATACCTTAGCCATGAATCCCACACATTCGGAAAATTATTAAAACTAACAATCAGCTATCCAAAAGTCTCATGCTGGGAAAACAGTTTATCTAAAACATTTGTACTTTACAGTCCAAATAAATTTTGCCCAGTAATGTGTCTATTGATGTAAGATCTTTATCTTTTTTAAATGATGTACGATAGCCTTTGCTACTGTTCCCTGTGTAAAGACTATCTTCACCAGCCTTCAGAATAAACACAGAAATAAAGTAATTCACTAGAAGAAACAAATGAGCTAACTGTAGAAGCATTCATATTTTTCTAGCAGTTCATGTGTTAAGAACAAGTCCAAGAATGGACATAAATTCATGTAATAGTATCAGTAGTCAATAATGGAACTTCAAGTCTGCTTAAGGTTTAAGTATTTCTGTGTGTCAAAGAGCTAATGGCTAAGGCCATCCACTATCTCATCTCTATAATTTCACATAGTTGTATAGGAGCTCACTGAAATTCTCAGTTTTAGGTTTACAGAAAGCTCTGTAAAGGATAAGGATTGATGTTGTTGTCATTCCAATCAAAGCTAAAAGCTTTTACAAATGAGATCTGAAATCAAGTGGATACTAAATGTCACTCCTTTCCTACCTCATGGTTGAAAGTGCCATGAAGTACAGTTAACAAGAAGCAAGGCTGTGTGTTGTTTGGAGTAGCCACCTAAGCTTAGGTAATATAAATTGAGAAAGTAGAAAGAAGTTTAATTTCATTATATAAAATAAAATAGTTAGAGTAAAAAAAATGGAGTACAAAATACACAGAGATAAGAAATTACCACCTAATCACAGAAAATATAATTTGCTCTACCTTGTTCCAGAGAATAACACTGTTCTGAAACGAAATTCTGATTTCATCTCAAGGAGAAAAAAAAAAAAAAGTTATAGAAATAGATGATTAAAATAGCTTCCTGTATCTGATAGGTGTGTCAATTGATAGTAGTCACAGTCATGGATCTAAAACTATGGGCAAAATGGAATAAAGGTAAATTGTTATCTTCTAGTGACTAAGTTTATTCACCAATATTGCAAAGGCATATTACATAGAGTAAAAATGTATTTAAAGATGCGGTTAAGATAATTGCCAGTAGTAAAAGTTCTGTAACCAGTTCAATAGCTCTGCTTTTCAGCTTCCCATTTTCATTGCAGAGATGGTCCTTCTGCAGATATCTTAGTGGTCTGAATAAAAATTTGAACAAGGAATAGAGCCATATGCATTTTGGATAAACAAGTTTAGAAAAAGAAGGTAGGAAGGTGTGTAAAGTCTTCTTTCAATCAATCCTATCTTGTAAATCTGCCTGCAAAGACTGTCATGCCTGAGGCAGAAGGCAAAATTATCTTGTAAAGAGTCAGAAACTGAGTGCTACATGATCTAAACCACCCTGAGACTTAGTTCTATAAGTCAGCTACATGGGATACAATTCATTTAATCACACCAGAATCTTTTAAATTTAATAAAAAATATGTACACCCACAAGCCAGTTAATTTAATCTATTTCCTCTTCATTTGCTCTAAAGAGTGTGGATAGTGACTTGCTCATAGACTGGTAACATTTAAAAATCAAACTTAGGCGAATAGATCTCATCAAGCCTTTTTTAAAAACAGTTACAGGAAGCTTAGGAAATTATTTTAAACTTAACCAGATAAAGAGGTGCATGGCATTCACCAAGGTAGTATTCAATTGGATTTAAGTACCAACCATCACACATATTTGTATAGTTTTTATGTATTTCTGTATAACATATCTTACAAGAAAGAATATGTATAGCATATAATGCATACATAAAATGGATATAGACACATATATGCACAATATGAATGTGTATACAAAAATAAAGCAAGCTTCTGGGAAAGCCTTGCAAAAGGAAAATATTTTCTTCTTGTTCGATAACAGCCAGCTTCATCTTCTGTGACCATTTACAGCTGTTAGACACACAAGAAACAACAGAGACACAAAATACAGAAATCCAAAATCTCCTCTGATTTATGTGTCATTCTAGTAAAGAATTCATCCAGTACACTGTTATACAGGTATTTATGAATAAAGCCAAGTTCCTTGTGCCAAACAGAAAGCTGTTGAAACCCCAGAATATGAAGCTGATAGTCATGTTAAAGCTATCAAGTCAACATTGGATTAAGAAGAAGAAGAACTCACTTTCCAAAGTGGAGTTGGTTCCAAAGTGGCATGGAACAGCCATTTCCAAATCTAAACATAAGAAAACAATTTTAAATTAGCATAGAAAATTTCTTTGTTACATGACTAGCTTATTTTTACTATTATTATTACTTAATTTAAATTTTGTGCAATACATGACACTTACATAATAGCTCAAGGGATTTGTGTTTAATTTTTCATTGCTTTGAACTCCTCTTAGTAATAAACAATTATAGCATGGTTTTTATGGCACACAGACAGTGAAATTCTGAATACCTCTACTGAGTTAGAGATGCAAATTCAAACAGTGAACCCAGTCCCGCAAATAAACCGTGCTGAAGGTGTGAGGGACTTTGACATGCAAATGAGCTTAGTCACTGCTCCTAGCTCCAAGAATAAACTTGGAATAAATCATTATGCCTTATTTTTAATATGTCCATGTTATCAAATAAACCAGAGCTACCTGAGTCATGAAAGTAAAGTAGATAGGAGCTGAAAAGCAGTTTCTTACATGCATATTCTCCAAAAAGTTTTTCAACTTTATTTCACATGACATTATAGCAAAGCATATTGTACAAGACTAGTTTATGGAAGTTGGACATAGAAGAAGCAAGTTAAAAATTTGGTATGAAAACTAAGGCTATCAATTCAAAATGTGACTGCAACAATAACGCAAAGGTAAGTAATTCTTTCTAATTCAACTGGTTATAACTAAGATCTAGGATTCCCAGGAGTCTCTATCTGAAGAATGGGAATAAGAAGGTTGATCTATGTATTCTCATAGATTCGGTTTGGGTCCTCAAGTGCTTCTGAGAAAGGTTGAAAAGATTCCCTTGGTCTTGGTGCTCTATTAGCTTGTCTTAATGGCCTCTGCTTTACTTGTTTTTTATTTTGCCAAACTGAGCAACTAGCAAAGTGAGTTCATGTCACAATAGATTGTAATCATTGCACAACAATCCTGATGATAGACTTCATTTCACCTAAGTATAACTACTTAAAAAAAATCAGTATCTTAAGGTAAACAAAGTATCAAGGCCTCTTTGGATACAATGGAGAGCAACAAGCACTTCTGGGAGTTGATACAGCCCAACCTAAGATATCTCAGAGATTATTATCTCTCCTTATTGCTTATAAATAGAACACAAACAACTAACTTAGTCACCTACCTTATACATAACGAATGTTGGATGAGATTAATCACCTACTTAAGGAGAAGTACCTTTTAGAGAACATCTGGCAGGACAGTTTCCTTCTCAGTTTCAATTATGTGGGTGATTTCTCCTGCTAATAGTGAGAAAACATGCCTGTGGCCAAGTGAGTAAGCTGACATAATGAAAGTGCTGAATGCATTTAGCCATCTTTAAGTGCAGTTTATTAGGATTTAAAAAAGGGAGAGACACCATGAAATGGGAATCAATAGCCATAAAAGGTGAATCTCCTTAAGACCAATAGTGATTCAAGGACAACAGTATGAGAAGCTCTGTTCTGGGAAGTTTCGGAGAAACAGTTTTCATATTGTTCGAAGCAACATCTCCTCTCTGCCAGTTATACCAGTTCATTCCACCACTTCACCCCTTAAACTCTGCTGAAAATACCTCCATTTTACCAATTTACATTTTTACAATGCAAACTGCACAAAACTTATAAAAACTTGTAGGGTACACTAACACTAGTCTTTAGAATAATCAGAAGAGCACTGATGCAGAAGAAAAGCATGCTGCATTAGCAATAATTCATGCCTGCGTAATGTATATGAAATGCTACATTGGAGATGATTACACTCTGCTGAACTGTACAATAGTTATGCAACAACCGTGCCAAAAAGGAGTATAAGGACTTCTAATGCAGTGGCTGTCATGTCAGACTTGTCTGCTGAGGCTGACATCTAGAACATTATATTCATGTTTTGGCTATGGGTAAATCATTATTATGAAGCTACAAATGCTGTTCCACATTATCAATTCTTTTTTACTGTGAGTCTAATGACTTTAGAGTTGAAAAGTCTAATAAAATATTGATAAAATATGCTTTAAAAGAAGACAAATTTTTTTTTTAAAAAAGTGAAATATCATGTGAGGAGACAGTATTCAAATAGTTGAGAAAGGTACCGGGTTTATGTATCCATATCCCTACATGCCCAAACAGAAATACCACTGCTGTAAGCCCTGTGTGTGCAACCACAGAACTAGTTCCCCTCCCTAACCTATAATGAGCTAATTTCCAGGTAACCAGAAAACAAAAAGTGAGTGCCTCTTGTCCGTAAATCACTGCATGAGTAAAGTGAATAGTCAGATGCAAATCTAGGGACATACTATTTTTCCTGCTCTTTTGAGTTCAGACTAACTATCTAGGCAGAGAGATAATTTTTTGGAAGGGAAGCCTGTTTTCCATTCTACAAGGATATGGTTCACATAAATATCATCTTGCTGCTATCCATGCTCCTGCCTCATTTCAGCCATCTGAGAATGCTGCAGGGCATTCTGCTGACAACTTGGGGATGCACGAACAAGGAGCTAGTGTAGCTTGGGTTATTTTAGCTCATGACCTATAAGACATGCAAGGAACCAGAACCTCAGCTTCTTAAATTGCATAGAAGGAAACAAAACAAAACAAAACAAAACACTTAAAAACATATTTTTGCCTATTAGAAATGGAGGTAGGTAAAAAATTAATACTCTTTAAAAATCCACATTTTTCAATATATATGATAGCAAATATGACAAAATGTTACAACTCTTACTGCAACATTACACAACTTACAGAACATGATCCCCTCATGTATATATGGCAATCACCACATCCCTGTTAAAATCATCATGATATTATTTATGTTTCTCTCTCTCTCTCCTTAATCTACACTTACACCTTGGAAACAACATTAATTAATTTGAGATTGCAGTGTACTTTTAAGGCTGCAATAAGTATCTCTCAGCATTATGTTCATATGGTTCTTTAGAGATAAGCATCACCCTCATGTAGTATTTAAAAAGCATGGGTAAATCTGAAAGCATATTTTCTGGCTTGAGATAACAGAGATCACTTTTTAGTTCAAGCAGTAAGCAAGAACCCAGGAAGCACAGAGATCTGAATACTTTTTTTGCCACCTACCTCTCTGGAAATTAATTTGTTAAATGGGATAGATATCTGCTTACTTTGGAGATATTAGCTGATCATGTTTCTGTTAAAAATATCATAATGGGGGAAGGTATTATTAGAACAGACTCTAGAGAAGAGCCAGCTGAACACCGAATGGTACTTAAGATAGGCTAGTGATAAGAAACTTCCCTTTACCCCCACTTATACATTATATGTTTTCTACTGCTATTTCTGAAAACTATATGCAAATATCCTGTCATTAATGTTCGTCCTCAGTGATCATTGCAGGAGTTTAAAAAAAAAAAAAAGCAATAAAATTCAACTGTCCCCTTTCCAAGCTACAGCAGTAGATTATCTTTCAAATGAATCCAGCAGTGTAGCAAAGATGTAGTGCTCATGTTCAAGGCAAGTACCAAGTCTAAAAGTGATTTCACAGATGAAAGACAAGTTATCAACAGCATAACAGCTGTACTGGCATATTTTCTTTGGAAATTGTCTACTGCATTCTACAGAATAACGATAAAAGGGAAAATCTATGAGGCCCTCTGGAGCTAAATTCACATTTGGCTACCTCAAGCCGTTAAATTATGCAGTGCACCTGTGCCAAGAAATTAAATGACAATGACCCTTCACTTTGCTTTGTTTTGCTGAACTGAATGACAAAGCAACTAACTCATGCTTCAAATGATACGAGAGATAAGAGCAACTCTCCAGAATGTCTGTGAGAGTGTTACTGTTAAGTAGACCCTCAAAATACATGACCTGCCTACTGAGTTTGTGTGCATCCCAAGCAAACATTTTAATTATCTTTTCAGTTCTTCTTCCAAGCCCTAGAGGAAACATGTGCCTCAGCTTTCATGGTTCAAGACATAATCTAGTAGCAACAGGAGACAAGCAATTCAATACCTGACTCTAGCAGTTAGTGCCATAAGCCAGATCTCACTTGACTGGATTTCTCTTCCTTCTTTCTACTCAAGCTAAAATGCAGATGAAGAGTGACATGAAGGAATGGCATTAGTTTCTGTGTTGACTTCACTTTATCTAAGTCAAAGCTACATACAAATTCTGTGGAAGATACTGGTCTTTGTTTATACAAAGCAGCAATTATTAGCCTTTAAACCATGTTTAGGCCAGTGATACACAGAGTCCCTTGTACAAGATGAGTTTTACACAGGAGAAATATTTTCAAACTGAAGAACTCCTTCTTCACATTTATTCATCAATGCTACTTTTGCCATAGTAGAAAAAAAAAAAATAATATTTTGCCCTTATTTGCAAAAGACCAAACTTGGTTTTGATTTTCAAACACAGTAATGAGGTTTTTGAGGGAATAATATTGGTATCTCTTACATTGAGACAAGAATAACTAGGTACATTAAAATATATTTAAAAAATATATTTATGTGCCATACAGCCTCTTTTCTAGAGAAGAGAAAACACATTCTGCTATCATTATAAACAGAAGAAATTAAAAAGTGAAATGAAAATCAGTCTGCTTATTAAGTGTGGAAACAAGAAAATTCATCTCTTCATTACCATTTTTCCAACTTCTGTTGAGCTACCCAATACATTTTTAACTAGGAGGTACAAGGTCAGTAAAGGTTAGTAGATCAGCAGACACATATGAAACTGCCCACCCCCAGATTCTCACTGGAAACTCTCCTTCCCACGAAGAAAAGGTTACAAAATGCATCACTGTACTTGCAAAAATGGAGTTCTGCTAAATACTAAATAGAAAAGATAGAAATTAGAGGACTTATTTTGCAAGCTGAAATTTACATAGGCAATGGGTGCCCCAGAAGAGTACTTTTCAAAGAAGACTTGCCTTAAGCTATATTTATGGATAATAGTGCTGCCATAACAGACAGATGGAAATTCTGCATGTCATAGGTAACCTGAAGGTGTTCCTCTCTATCAGTAGAATTCTTTGGCCTTTGCTTTCTTTGTAACATCTGTCTGCATTAAATGGATCTCTGATCTCTTCTGCTATCTCCTTTCCTCTACTGTTTCTCATTTATTTTTTCACTGACCTCCTTTTCTTTATCTTCCTTGTATATTCCTTGTATATTTTTACCAACAGACTCCATCAAAGTGGTTCGGTCATCTCTCTTCCAAGGCATTTACTACACTTGAACTTATCATTGACTTGGTATTAACTCATGTCACACAGCATCAACATCAAGCATTAAAAGAAAAAAACTATACAGAAATTACCAATTTTGTGTCAAGAAATAGTAAAGTTTATAATAGAAAAATAAAAGCTAAAATAAAAAAACTTAATCAAGCAGGGAAGAAAAAGGGAGCTAAAAGGTCCTCAAAGGCCAGAGCTTCATGAATAAATAAGTACCTAGCCTCTAACCTTAGATTGTTTGTATGAAGGGTAGACACTATTTTCTAAACTTTTTATGAATTTCACAAACTTCATAAAACAAGGCTGTTTAATTAGTAATAGCTTCACACTGTGAAGTGTCAAATAATGTATCTAAGAACTAGCATTTCCAGCTTACACAGCAACATAAAACACTCTGGTTTGTCTTTGAAAAGCAAAGCTCTAATAGGGATTTAGAGGCACTCTGCCCAGGAGAAACTTTTATAGTCATGCAGCCATATTGCAGGAATTCACAGCACTAATTTGAAAGGGTAAACATGTTTTTCAAATGATGGACTAAATTTTTGTAGTTACCATGAGAAGCCATAGCCTGTAAGATGGCTGGTGTTGGTTCATTTGCTTTTCTGAGAATTCTAAAATTAGGAAGATCTTAATAGTTAATGACGAAATAAAAAAGAAGAGTGTTTCTCATAATCTTTCTTTTGTCCAGTAATAAACATAACTCAGCTTATTCTGTTCAGGAATTTTAAATAAACTGTTTAAGTTACACCCATTAAGTATGTTTGAAACCCATCTGTCTCTTTAAGCCCCAGAGAATGAAAAAAAAAAAAAAATTATCCTCTGACTTTTTCAATATTCAGAAATTTAGATATGTGAAGTTTGGGTCCAAATTCCATGTGATTTTCATTTTAGCCTTCCTTTGCGAATCAAAATACTTCAGACCTCCAATACTTTCTACTTTAAATGAAAACTATTTTAAATTTAATTTTCAGGTTTTGCCATTTTTTTCCCAAGGTGGAAACATTTCTGAGCAGTACCAAGACAAATCTCTAATAAATGCCAGAACAAAAAATAGAATTTCTTATTTCTTTGACAAAAGTCATAATACTTCCTGAAAGGGCCATGCATTAATCTCACTCTGCAAAGGAGAAAACAAGTCTATGAAAACAGAAAACAATAACGTATAACTGGAAACCCTTACGTGTCCTGCAGTTGCTCTACTCATGGTAACAATTAAATCAAATTGTGATTTCATATCATGGAAGATCTTAATATACAGTCTTCTGACTATCTGCTCCTGATCCTAACTGGTTAATGGACTGCTTATGGAACTGTTGTTTCTGGTGTAATTCTACAGCACTGTTTGATATTTAAGCTCCCAAAATCAGATTTGGGGCCCCTATTTCACAATGAGCTATTTTTTTATTCAAAATTCAAGGATTTTTTTCTTCTTGTTATTTAGTCTCCTAAAATCATCTCCTTTATCATTTTTACTTTCTTCTGTGTTTCCTGATAATTCCGTTCTTAAGATTTTAATATGATTTTTTCTCTATCAAAGAGTTGCCACTGCAGCTTACTTGATGATCAAATGGACTGGATGATCTAATTCATCTTTATCATCTTTCTTTTCACTTGAAGCATAAATCATATCTTCACTCATAAATATATTCAGATCTACAGCCAAAAGGTTATAGAATTAGTCTAGGAGATACAAACTTCCTTTATACTTTTCTCAGCAAAGATTATTTTCTTCCTCCTGAAAGATTTTTTACTGCTATCAGCAATTTAGTCAGAAAGCAAGACATGAAAATAATCTCCTTTCTTATTTATTCAGGAAGAACACTGAGCAGAAACTCTCTAAGCAGACTGTATAAGGCAATAAGAGTTTTTAGATGGGCCATTTCTGCAGAGAAGAAACTCTTAATGAGACACATCACTACATGCAGTTATGCACATTGCACACTGGAGCCTCAAATATATGTTTTTTTCCCCACAAAACCAAAGCTAGACAATATAATTGGTCTAAAATTACAAGCTTATGTCTAGAGATATGAAGGCTTGGTTTGGTTCTGTTCTGCCTCTGACTGTGTCTTGCTTTCTTCATGTATAAAGAGACAACAGGAATGTTTACACTTCTTTATAGTTCCCTTCGAGATCTAAGGAAGGAAAGAGCCATGCAAATGTCAAGTATTATATTTAGCTGCGTATATATCTTCTTGGTAACATAGATGTGTTATCAAAATAGTGTTCTAGAGGCAGCCACAGACAAAGGAAAAAAGTACAGGTGAGGAAGGAGATTCACTTTATTCCATGAGTCTGTGATACAGTTAGAGCAGAGGTGCGGGGAACAGAACTAAAATAGGGGTTATTGTTCTTCTGCTAGTGTGAGGGCCAAAGCCATAAATGTTTTCACAGCATATACTATGTTATCAAAAGGGAAGGTATGCTAAACAAACCTTTGTAAATTGTATTGATAACTAAAACATATCAGCAGGTGTCTCCAAAAATACGTCTTAAACCACATTTTTGATGCCCACAGTTCTCACTGACCTGAAAAATTTCCATTCTTTTGTAAACAGTATCTCAAAACAGCAGGGAGGATTTTTTCTTTCAGATTTAACTTCTCAGTGTATATGCATACTTTAAAAGATCTTGTAAGCCTGAGAGTTCGATTTTTCTTTTTCTATTCTGGCTAACTGGTCAAACCAAACCTCTCACCTTCACCTGCAAACTTTTTGTTTTCTCTGTCATCAAGATTATTACAGCTGTAACAGCCACAACTGTTTCTTTCTGTGCCATTATCAGAGTGCAAGGAGGCCCTTGAAGCCATTGAACTTTGCCTTCCCTTCATGGCTGTCCATTTGACACCCAGCAAGTGTGTCAATCCAAGGCAGGATTTTATTCAGTTTGCTAGATTAGCGCTGCCCTGTTTGGACAACAGATCTTAAGACATTATGCAGCAAGTCTGAAATCATCTTGCTGCTTTCTCCTTAGAGCTCACCTCAGAAAAGCAAATGAAATAGTGGTATAAAGAGTTCTGCAGATGGTCAGGGAATCAGACAGGCAACTAACAGAAGATGAGAAACAGATTCAGGGCTTCATTTTACCCCCTGGGGAGTCCTTGTAGACTGCAGAATCACAGCGTCCACCCCTCGCTGTAGAAAATACTGCAGTGTGTGAGGATTTATGCTGCACAGCTTCAGTTCCATCATGTCAGTATTAATGACGTTTTGAGTCAAGAGTGAAACCCAGCTGACACAGACCAACCCTCCTTGTTGACTAGGGAATATTTTCTATGACTGGCTCTCATTTATAATTCTTCAGTGCTGGCTTTGCTACCTCACAGCTCTGAGCTGAAAAAGCTACAAAGAGGTTAAAAAATCATAATCTGGAATTCCTCACGCTTTTTAAAAAATAAACACAAGACGGAAATTTTCTTAGGCACTGGAAAGTACCAGTGAAGAAAATCACTTTTGCCACATTCTAGCTGAAATTCAGCTTTCCTTTCTTATCTGTCCTTTTCATTTGTTTACTGCCTTTGCTGATGGGTAGTAATTTGTTACCTGTAGAATTAAGAATAAATAATTCTTTTAGCTTCTTTGAGGGAACAGTAATAATACAGAACTTCTGGCTTAGTTATGCACAGTACTTAAGCAATTTCTTCAGGGAGCTGAGTGTCATTACTTATAATTTGTTATATACCCAGCTTTTCTCTTCTTGGAGTTCCAAGTTGCTGTGTTCCTTTTAGCATTCTGGTTATCTTGTGTTGAAATCCGTCCATTTCCATATGCAAACAGATCTGAATCACTTGGCAAGACCATTTTTATGTTAGGACAAGGAATATATATCACCTGTGTAAATCTATAAGTGGTTATATGGAAAGCAGTACAATGAAAATGCAGCAATAAAAAAAATTATGGTAGAAGTAACCTGCACTAATCCAAATTAGATGTCTAAATATGGAGTAGAATAAGATAAATCCTATCTCCTCTAACAGACAATGAAGAGACAGGCACTTCTAGGAGGGAATTAATCTCTTCCAGAGATAGTTGTCTAAAATACCAAGCACAGAATTACTCACCCTTTGAAGCTGTTTATTGTTTGGCTAGAAAAGAAACCTACCATTCCTAACCCAGACACAGATGTTTCACTCTAGCTATCTAAAGGTAAGTGAAGCCCTTTCTACATGTAATGAACACCCATGCCATTGTTGCAGAACTGTCAGATATGCAATCCTGCAAAAAATAAAACATTACCAAAGTAATAGTAAGTTTATCTAGCTTTAATGGTATTATTTCTCATCTAATAATCTCAGTTAAAGAGTTTCATAAAAGATGTTGAAAAAATAGAAAGCTTTGAAAGAATTACATGGAGGCTGGACTGCCTGACATACAATGACAGGTCTGCATGAATTTGCAGCTCATTGACCACATGTATTATTAGCTCTTTGCATATTATGAATTCACAGAACCCATAAAATTACACAAGCTAACTGTTCTGTGAAAGTAGGGAAGTAAAATCGACTACAGGGTCTCTGTTTATCTGAAAACAGAATATTCTACCAGTGCTGATGGCACTGTTCATCCTGACTGCTCCTGATGCTGACATGCAACAATATGTAAATTTCTGCATAATTTAATGCAGCCACATCCATGAAACAGATCCTTTTACCTCTCTATCACTTTGGACCCCATTTCACATTGACATTGGAATCATGCCTTTTAGATTTATCTTAAGCAGATTAATTCCTCTGAGGATATAACCTAGCATAGCATCATGCATTCTGGAGAACTATCTCAGCATCAGCTAAGAAGCTCCCGGTATTACTTTTCCCTGAATCACAATTACTCTTCTTTTTCCCACAGAGAGCTGACATTCCGACATTAAATTAATGAAATGTAATCCAGATAACTATTTTTCATGGGCCTAATGTTAGGATCCCTGCTACCAACCTAAAATGTCAATGTAACAGGTCCACTGAAATGACTGGAATTCTTGGTGAGAGCAAGAATTTACTGCAATGTGATCAAAACCCTGTGAATGTCCTCTGAAAGGAAACAGTCATTTTCCTTACTCATACAAATCTCTCTGCCACCTTACACAATCATCTGTTTCTGAATCGGGCCGTATGTTTTCTAATGAGCAAAATCCAAAACTTCTTTCCACATAATTAATGAGCAACATCTATCTGCCTTATTCAGGAATAACTTTTTCACTTCACGTATGGATTATCTGGCTCACAGTTTGTAAAGAAGTCTCCATAATGTCTAGTGCAACTCACAGGACGTTGTTAAAGAAACCCAGCCTTGGATGGCCTTGAGGTCCTCTCTATGCAGAGACGACCCGTGGGGAGCTGTGTAGATGGCTCAGCCCTCAGTTGTCCGTAAGCCATAGACCAAACAGGGCAGTGCTGCACTATACAATGAACTGAAACCTGAGCTGAGCCTTGAAATCCCTCAGCAAATAATATGCCCCAAGGCTCAGTCCAAACCACTATCCATTTGCCTGAGAAAGTAAGATAAAGAGAATCTGGAGGATTTCAGGCTGACACCCTTCTGTATCCAGACAGTATAATCCACATGGGCAGAGTCTTGCCCACAGTCATGTAAAGCAGGAGATAAAAAACTTAAGATTCAGGTTAGGAACTGGGAGTTGCCTCCCCAACGCTACATCTCACCTGTATGGAGACCCTTCCCTCTTCGTAGGAACACCAGCTGAGGTCACTTTTCTGGGATTGAGAGTCTTCACCTGGAGGGGTAAATGAATATTTCGCATGCTGAAAATTTGTAACCGCAGGCAATTAACTAACACGTATAATATTTAGCATGTTTTTTAGGTTGTTATAGTGTATTCTTGCTTTTAAGTTGTAATAGTGCATTATTCCACTGTACCTGTGAAAATCTGCTATAATGGCATATTAAACCTGTGAGTGAAGCTCAAAGGGATCGTTTGCTTGAGCCTTACAGTTTAGTCTCTTTTCACCACACTGCAAAGAGTCAAGCATTGAAAGAGTTTGCCAAATGAGGCTGTGTGCTTTCTGTCCTTGGAGATTTTCAAGACTTGACTAGGTAAAGCCCTGAGCAACTTGGTCTGACCTTGTAACTGACCATGCTTTCAACAGGAACATAGATGATATCCTGAGATGCCTTCTAGAATGAACTATCTTATGATCTCACAAGCACTGAGACTCAGCTCAAAACCAAAAACTGCCTAGCATCTTCTCTTCTGGTGTGGCAAAACATCCTTCTGACTGGCTCTGGGCACTATAAAAAAGAAATTATCTGCTGCACCTTTCAGGGCTTGCTTTAGGGCATATGTTTTGCCACATGTAGGGATTGCTCTTGGACCAAGGATGTCCATCTGTCCTAATTACATTTGTGATACGAGGTCATATTGTCAATAGCAATTCAACAATATAAAGAACTGTAATAGAAATATTAGGATTACCATGTGTGAAGGATGAAATTTCACATCTGGTGTGGAAAAAACGGAAGGAAAAAAACACCAAGAGGGTTTATGACAATGACACACACTGATGTCCACTAGATTAACAGTTGGTCCAGAACCCAGACACCCAAACTGAGAAACAAAATACAGTGAACAAATCCTGAACAACTCATACAGCTGGTACAGAATAGAGAAAACAAGCACTGTCAGCTCCTGGAAGGTATGAAAAAGCATACCCAAAACAATAGGACTGCCAAACTAAGAGAGAGCCCTGATCTATAGGGAAGACTTGATAGCAGGTATCCTTTGTCCCCTTCAGGTCACTGAAGAGAATCCTGGACAGACAGCCTGAATACAAGCGTTCTGGTGTATATGGGCAGGAGAGTGTGAATAAAACCAATTTTGCTTAAAAATAAATCCACCTTCTCCTGTAGAGTCTGGCACTGAGGTTTGCTATATTGCTGGCTTTTCCTACAAGACAGACTGAGATTCCTGAGGGACAGAACAGCAAAGTGCAGGCACGGACTGCGAGTGCAGTGAATTTTAGGCCACCACTCTTGGAACTGCCAGATGAGGTTAGAACAGCCAGTAAGACTCACAAGGCACCAAACCAGCCATGTTTGTGCAGTTTTATTCTCAGTACATGGAGGGCAGTCCACACCACACTTCAGTACACTGTAATTCTGTATAGGAAAAAAATAAGATAATATGTTTGGTTATTCTTCATAATCATTGCCCTCAGACACTTCTGAGAATTCTGCTCTGGTCATTTAAATTATGTTTTCTTTTCTTATTTTTAGTATAAAAAACCCTCTAGCTACAGGGGTTTAAATTTCTCAGTATTGAACTGTGTTTGTCAGTTCAGGAAATGAGTCTATCCAAGTAATTTTGTACTATGCTTTCTCTTTCTGTCAATGACTACTATGCCTCTCTGGTTTTTAGTATCATGAAATTTTATCTCTTTACTGCACATCTCCTCCTCTGGGTCATTGCTTTACAAATTGAACAGGATTACTTTAGTATTCATCCATAGTCATCCACTTCCTCTGACCATTTATTTAAAACATTTTCTCTCTCTTGGAATTCCGAATGAGTAAGTCATCACTGTAATGTATTCACCAACAAAAAGCATTCTTGCACCCACAATCTGAAAGCAGGAAACAAGGTTTCATTAGCCATCTCTAATGGGAATTGCTTAGCTAACAGCCTGTGCAGTATGTGAAAATGCAGTTGTAAATTAATGCACGGATATATTACGTCTAGGACTTTCATCAGTTTTTTGTTGCCCCTTTAAAAAAAAAAAAATCAAATACTGGCTATAAACTGATTTTTCCAAAAACGTACAGCCTATATTCAATTAAATTAATGCTTGCTGGATAGTACCTCTGCTGGTTTTGGCTGGAATAGAGTGAATTTTCTTCACAGTAGCTGGTATGGACTATGGTTTGCATTTGTGCTGAAAATAGTGTTGTTAATACAGGGATGTTGTTGTTATTTCTGAGCAGTGGTTACACGGAGACCAGGCATTTTATGCTTTTCACACCATCCCACCAGAGAGCAGGCTGGAGGTACACAAGAAGCTGGAAGGGCACAGATCTGTGACAGCTGACCCCAAGTGACCAAAGGGATATCCCATCCCATATGACATCACGCTCAGCATATAAAGCTGGAGTCAGAAGAATGAATAAGGGATGTTTGGAGTGACGGTGTTTGTGTACCCAACTAACTGCTACGTGTGATGGAGCCCTGCTTTGCTGGAGATGACTGAACATCTGCCTGCTGACGGGAAGTAGCAAAATAATTCCTTGTTTTGCTTTGCCTCCATGTGTGGCTTTTGCTTTACCTGCTAAACTATTTTTATCTCAACCCACAAGTTTTTTCACTTTTCTTATATCTATACAAAGATGGACCTTTTCTCAATCAAAGCCAACCCATGTCCTTGAAGCAATCTCATTTTGGTGATAAAGAAAAAAAATTAATCTAAAGGAAAGGACAATATAGACAAACCTTCCCAACATTCAGTGCCTGGTGAAGTCAACCTGAATTTCTGTTGTTAAGTTCCCATAAAGTAGAGATATCCTTGAGGAAGGTCTGCATGACTGCAAAGAGCTTCTCTATGTATGTGCTGTTGGAAATATTTTAGTTTCTATAGACCAAATACAAAAGTTTCTTTTAGCCTTTTATTAATTGAGGCTCTTCATTATTTACTCTTTTGCATTTTTCATCAGCTGAGCTTGTTTGGATTTCAACTGCATATCTTGTGGAATAGATTTGGCAGGAGATTAATGTGGCAAGTACCACCCATAGGTTTCCTTATAGAGCTATCACCTCTACAAGCATAGAAAACAATGCGAAGTAGTCTCTAGACACTGATTTTCTTTCTGGTTTGCCCAGTCAGTCATTGAATCTTTCAAGAAGGCAAGAGGCTCAAAGAGGGTAAATGCCATTTGTATCCTCACCATACAGAAGGGGTTGCTGCAAATGCAAGATAGTATAAATAAATGAGACATAGTATGAATGTATTGATTTAAATACATTTATATTTTGTTCAGGTTTTAAAGATAACAGAGTGGCAGTACAAGTAAAATGCTCTAATTTTTCTGGTGTGTCATAGAGATTCCCACTTCATTTTACAGCTTGTGGTGGCAAAAGCTTTCCTATTTGCATGTTACCAAAATAAAGGGGAAAAATGTGCTTGAGCCTTTTGACTTGGACTGATAATGTCACCATATTCTGAAAACTAATCTCCATTATCTGACAACTAAAAAACTTGCATTCTTCTGGCATGAATGTTCCTTTTGTTGTAATTGATTCTTTAGTAGTCAGTATCACATGGAAAACCAACAGTTTGTTATACTAACAAAAACATTAGGAAAACAAGAACATTGGGAAAACAAGAAATAATTTTTTACTTGCCTGAAAAGTGATAGTGTCCCTTTAAAATGTAAGACAAGTTATAAGAGAAATTACAAGAAGAATAGTACATTAACCAAAACAAAATTAAAAAAAAAAAAAAAAACCACAACCAAACCCAAAGTTAGTCTGCATGATAATCATACATTCTTTCTGTAAGAGTGTCTTCTGGCGGTTTTTTTTTTGTGCATCTCATTCTGAGTATATTATGTTCTGCAGGGCTGAGGGCAAAGGCAAGAGTACTCACTTTTTCTCCAACTTTAGCACCAAGGAAAAAGTTAATGGTAATCTCCAAACACTTCTAGTTCCTGAACAGAATTTCTCACCATTTTATGTAAAGATAACCTAGACTTTTTTTTTTTTTTTTTGAGGGGGTGAGAGAAGAGAGAGAGATGAAAAGAAAAAAGGAGTTACATGGTCTATTTATTTTGCAAATAATTTTTATAGATTGTGGAAAGAGAGAGACAAGAAAAATAAATAAAGCGCCTGGTACCTTCATGAACCCAATTCTTTAGTTTTCCAGAGCCATAACCTAAAGACAGAGACTATTAAAAAAAAAATGAAGGGTACATCTATACTGTCAAACAACTTTGCATTCAAATTTACCCTTGAATCTTGGTCTCCTCTTTTGAGTTAAGTGGTATGGATAGAATACTGCAGCGGATTTATTTTTTTTCTGCTCTCCTACACTGTCTTCCAGCAACATCCCGCCAATCTTTATTTCCTCAAATGCCATCAAATGCCTTCATGTCAGACAACAGGCCAACAAAAACACACCTTCAGTTTCATGTTAAAAATACACCACTCTGGAGTGCTAAGTTGCACTTTGAATTTTTAAAAGGAAAAAGCCACACATCAAAAGTGGGTTTTTAGTCTTAGAGTTTACATTTGGGGTCCAGAGGAAATGCACAACCAAATCCTCTGCAGTGTGGATATGTACAGGCTGGGGGGAGAGAAATGGGGAGTGTAGAACTATTCCATAGTGGTCACCTTCCAAGAACAGGGCAGAAGCCCACTGATCAATCAACCTTCTCAGCAGGGAGGGACACTCACCCAACAGCTAAAAGGGCACTGGTAGTGTGTATATTAGGGTGATCATTTAAATCTACTTTATTTATTATATCTAGTAAACCCTTTGTAGATTCCTTCCTACTTTGAAATAATGAACAGCATGGAAAACCTCAGGGTCACTTCAGTCAGAAATAAAAGGCAAAAGAGCAGAAGAGCCCTTGGCAGACCAGAGGCAACAGGGGTAGGCTTCACCTCATAACTCCGCTTTATGAGAAGCCATGAGCATAACTCTCAGTTACAAGACCCTGTGTTTTCTCCCCCTATATGACAAGCACGCAGCGAGTAACAGACTAGGCTGACCATCTGGGGTCATCACACAGGGTCTCAGGCTGGGAAAAAAGCATGGCAAGTGGGAGATACATGGGCTTACATCTAGATGTTAAAAGGTGAGGCCCATGCATGTATTTTTCACCCTAAGTGTGTAACACCGTGTCAAGTTTAAGGCAGACTACAGATTTTGAAATGTTTAAGAAACATAACATTAAATCTAACTGTAACAGACGAGACTGTTTTTT
>NW_008608760.1:0-26578 GCF_000691845.1 Merops nubicus | reverse complement strand
CAAGTCCCTCTCCTCAGGGCTGCTCCATCCAGTCCATGCCTAGCCTTATGTAGGTAAGAGGAAACTGACTTTATGCCCATAAGCATGAGTCCAAGAACAACAACACAAAAGTTCATGAAGACTATTCGGGTCTGAAAACTCTTTCTACCAAGGACTGCTCCAAACTCAAACACAACCAGCTGACATTTTCCAATGCTCTACACTTTATCAGAATTTAGGAAGAAGAAAGAAATTTTTAAAAAAGGTGGAGGACCTTGATGGTACCTGCAAAAAAAAGCTTTTTCGTAATTGTTATTTACTTTACTTGTTATTTCTGACTGTATTTTACTGGAATAGGTGTAGGAGTCCCCATTGAGCTCAGGCCTCAGTGTGCTGCAGGCTAACCTAATGCATAGAATGGTCAAGGACCCCTTGAAGAACTCGCCTATTTGAATGAATTGTTCAAACTCAGATGGTAAAGTTTTTGTGTGCTCTTGGTCTTCATCCAGTTCAATGCATAAACATTTTGTATATGACAAGACAAGAAATAATAAAGCTAGGCAATCATGTTCTAATCAAATAAGGAAAGTCAGAAAAAAGTAGAGAAAGGAGAACAGAGGACTGAGTTGCCCAGCATCACAATGACATCATAATGAGTCAGAGTTAGAAGTAAAAATCCCTTTCCTTTCTCTGTGAATCAGTTCAGAGTGTTGCCAGGGTCCTGGGTAGATAGAGAAGAAAGCTCCACATAGTACATATTTCACCTAGGCCTAGGTGCACTGATTTGTAAGGTCTCATCTGTCATCAATACAAAGACATCATGCAGAAGCTCAAGAAAGACACAGAAAGATAAATGAAGGTAGCATACAGTGTTCAGCATTATGTCTTTCCTGTTTGTGGAGTATTAGACTCTGACCAAAACCTCTTAAAACCAATAAAAATGTGTTTTAATTAACAGCTTGAAATGCATGCCAATAAAAGGATGTGTGTAGAAGTTGAAAAGAACAAGGACAATGTTCATCTATGGTGCAAATTAATTGAAGCTCAAAGAAATATATTGAATTTGACCTGAAGCATTTGCATCATTTGCATATGGAAACATTTGGCTTCTTTTATTCTTGCAAGAAAAAAGCATTCAGTAAATTGTAAACCAGTTTTTAACAAGACTGAAGTAAATGGTAGCAGTAGCTCTCTCTTGCTATTCTGCACCCTTACTCAGTTTCTCAATTTCTCGAAATCTTCAAAGAAATATATTTGATGCTTTTACAACCCCGTTGTTCCCTTATGGGAAAATAATTATGGTACAATTTCTTCTCATTCAGATTTTAAAACCTGATTAAAGACATACAATCTCACCTTCAAATTAAATATATAATTTTGTGCATCACATTCATCTTTCTAAATTACAGCAAATTGTCCAATTTTTATTTTGTGGACTGTGTAGTTACAGCAATCAGCTTACCTGCTCTTCACCTCAGCATATGCTATAGTGCCCTAAGAGATGAATGTCATTTTAATCAAAAGGCTTAGAGAAATCTTCTGATCTAATAGAACACTTTAGCTTAGAAAACATGTTGCCTCAAGGAAGCAGTAAGAATTCAGAGACTTACTTTTTGAACTTCTCCAAATCAGGTTTCAGTCGAGGAGAAAAAAAGAAAATAAAGAGGGGGAAAAAAAAAAAGGTTTGACATTTTTGGACCAAAAAGCTGAGATCATTACTCTCATTAGTTGTTTTTTTTCCTCATAATGACATGAACCCTCAAAAATACCAATGCTGTCTCCATCCAAAAGAAAAAAAAAAAAAAAAGTTAAAGATCTAGGTATGACCATTCATTTCTGACCCCACAGAAGGTTTGAATACAAATCAATTAATTTTTCTTCCCTTCAGTTCTCAAGGGTTAGAAAGGAAAAGGGCAATTCGGTGAAACAGCCTGCAGCCCTTACTGTCTGAATGTCTTGGGGCAGCTAAATGGAACTGTGCCATATTGAATGAAGACTTTATATAGAAAGGCAAACTCAAGGAAAGTTGCAAAAACCAAACCAAACCAACAAAAAGACCCCCACCACAACTACCTCCAAAACCAGAGTTCTGAGAGGGTACTGACGGATAAAGAATTTTTAGACTCTGTTGCATCATGTGAATTAAATCCAATTAAATGAGTTACTAAACCCATGATGTGGCAAAGCTGGCCCAGTATACAGAATAAAGTGAAACACTGGCATGGTAAAACCCTCTGAAAACTTTGGAGAATCTAAATTGTGACTAGAAGTCACAAACTCTTCCACTCATGCAGTCTTCATGTGTTTTCCTCCCTTTCTTCCCTTTAAAATATCTAAGAAGTTAAATATAACTGTACTTTAAAACAAAGTGAAAGCTGCACTGAGGACCATATTTTCTGCTGACACCATCCCACTGAAACCAGCTGAATTATATCAACAGATTTTTGCTCTGAAAGTCAGGAAATCCCAAAGTTAGGTGGAATGTAGAGCATCATGACAGCATTTTTATAATACAGAAAACATACTTGTTTTCTTTCTCAAACAGGTTTAGTAAGCTGTTGAGGAATTTGAAATGATTCACTCAGCAGTGCTTCCAGCTCTCAAGATAGCCAGGAAATATCTCATGATAATGCAGAAGTCACCCGTGTGCATGTACTAAGTGAGTACAACATTAAGGGATGAAAACAGATTTATATTGTCTAAGAAGAATGCACTAAGAAAATAATCTCTGGGTTTTCTACAGGCATATACATATGTACTCATCAATATCTGTCTGCAGCTAATTCATATCTCCATTTCATGAACTGATGTCATTGCCTTGAAGTCCATAACCTTAAGCCCAAGGCCTTCCAGATCTATGGAAATTTACACTGTAGCTACATACAAAGTGTCTTTGTAATATCAGCTTTTTAGAGATGGGAAACACTAGAAATATAAAATTTTAATCAGATTTTTAGGTTTTTAGACAGTATCCACTCTTATCTGTGAAAATCAGTACAAGCATTACTTCCTTTGGTTTTGATATTTGGAGATTTTTTCCCATTTCACATGATTATCCCTATTAAAAAAAAAAAATCAATAAAAGCTACTGATGCCTTCTAGAGCAACAAGATTTTTACCGTTGATGCTTGTAGTTAGTTATCACTGCATATAATAGTTTGTCTTGAAGTATGTCCAACCATGCTTATACTCATAGCTGAGGTGTCCATAAGCAAAAATTTTGAATACGAGAACAATATACCTGTAGTACTTCAAGCAGCATAAACCTCTTCAGCTTTGTTCTGTCCAAGGGATCATGAAACCAAAATCTGAAGCAGAAGGCCACATTTTCAGGCAGAGGCTCTTGATGTGCTGTGCACTTCACCTACCCCCAGGAAAAGATCCTCCTTGCCTCAAAGAACATACAAAGGACATGAGCAGGAGAAAACCTGAATTCTGGCACAAAGGCACTCTGTAGAGATACTGAAAAGCAAGGAACAAGAACTTATTATTTGCCATAGACTGTGTGAAGGAGAAAGTACAAATGCATGTTTCTAAAAAGACTAAATGGTGGGTAGATTCTTATCATGTGACTGGAGACGAAAGTCATTGGCTTACTGCTGAGGATGGAAAGTAGGATGGGGAAACGGACTGTGAAGGACACTGGAAGCTCAGATAGCTGTCCAATATTTAGATGATTAAGGTGACATGTCAGGAGGCTTTACCTCTAGGGTTTGTGCAGGAATGTTTCTTCATTCCATTTTAAGAAGAGCTGTACTTTGGGTGTATGAGGGAAAAAAGAAATCCAGGTCTCAGATGTCACGTTTATATTGCCCTTCCTCATTATAGATGTTTTCATTAATTTCTTATGCTAGCTGCAAATCTTCCATAAAACCTATCATAAAGAGAATTAAAATTTGCCTGGAAAATCCAACCCAAAGAATTTCCATTATTAATTAAAATGTCATCTTTCTAGCAATTAATTAAGCAATTTCTATAGAGAATGTAGTGGAAGAGCATATCTCATGTGACTAAGGAGTCATAATTGTATAATGACAGTTTAAACTACCTAGGGCAAAATCAGGTGAGCTGCTCAGTGAAGAACCTTTGGTTTTTTGCTATCACAGGTAAAACTCTTGTCCTCAGTGAAAATTCTCATTTATAATGATGTGTCAAGATCTTTATGATTCCTTCTCAGAATTTTTTCCCCAGTCTAGTTTTCAATCAGTTTTCTTCATACACAATCATCCCTGCTGTTATCCTTTCATCTATGTGAGCCCAAAAGTAATTAGATTAAAAGATTCATTCATGTCATTTAACAATATAGGTAATTTAATTGCATTCCCACTTGAATTTTTTTTTATTTAGAATTTATATTTACAAGAGTTAGCTCGTAGTATCTGTTTCTTATCTTCATATTATTAATACACAGGCAACTACTGACAACAGGTACTATTACATCTATATAAAATAGCCCATGGAAGTAGGGAGTAGCTAGCTGTAGCAGTAAAAGTAGGGGTCTTTTCAAGAGCACAATAATGTGTGTTATTATTACCACAATCATGGTGTGTTAGATGGCCAGGAAAAATCTTCCACTTTTTTATAATCTTGACTTTTTAACAATCATAATTAAGGGAATCAGTAATTAACAATTAGAATTCTGAAATTCACAAAATTTATACATTTTTAATCTAAATCAAAATTATTTTCCTTGTCAAATAGAAGCTTTGAGCTCCAAATAATATTTGATTATCTTTGAAGACTGGAACCAGTTTTGTCCTCTCTTCCAGATGAGCTGTGACTCATAAGCCCACTTGGCATTTGGCAGGGTAAGGGCCCCAGTCTCTCCTTTTACCACTGTATGCAGGTCCTTTCCTTGGTAGCTTGCTTAGTCTGATGAGATTTTTGCAGGTTAGGAACTTGGACAATTACTTTGAATGTTCATCCCTAAACTATGTTTCCTCATAGTTTCTTGATCCTCCTGACAGTTTCTTTAACACTTTGTAACTAATTATAATTTTCATTCATTGTTTATATCAGTTGTTTGGTTTTTTTTTAATTAGTTTAATATTCCCAAAGGAGACTAAGATCGCACTAACAGAATGATGGGAAAAGCATATTTTTCTCCAGTTTTAATATTGATGTATTTTCTTGTACGATCAAAACTCCAACTGGAAGTTTAACTCAGCAAGATAAGAATCTGACTTTGTTACAAAACATCTTGGGTTCAGAACCTTTAAAAAAAAAAAAAAAAACAAACACACAACCCTAACCAAACCCAAAACCATGAGGTTTTCTATTTCCACAAGTTCTTCCCATTGGAAAGCTAGGAGGAGTTCTGCCTGCAAAGCACCATAAAAAAAAAAAAAAGCTGTCACTTTGCAAATCATCATTTGAGAAACTTGTGGAAGTCTTGGGGAGTACATGCAGCATTTGATTCTTGACATCTGGCATTTTACAGGCTATTCTACTTCGTCTTCCTATAAAGGCAAAAGAGAGACACAGAGGGGTACATGTTAAATTTGACAAGGTAAATGTCCTTTGATTTCCTTAGGTGGGAGAAAGAAGCCACTACTGAGCTGCTCCTGGGCAGAAAATTACCTTAATTATTTAGAATCCCTCTTTGGAGCAGTCTTTTCTGTTCACAGCACAGAAAGTCTTGGACAACTGCCCTTCTTTTTAAAGTACTTTTTTATAATTAAACTTACGTGGTGGTAATGCCCACATTTGGTCCTCCTTATTCATTTTAGTGAGCTTTCATTTTTATAAAAACATACTTTTTGCTCAGATGCTCTGAATTATTATTTAAAGGGCAGGGGAAGACACTCAGGAATTCTTCTGGTTTGAATTTCACTACACATTGGGATTTGTATGTGTAAATATTTTTATTCTATTCTGTGCTTGTAACCAATGACAGAGAATCCCAGTAAAATAACTCTAAATCCTGATTCTTAACTGGTTTTCAGTGTCTTAAGCCAGAAGAATTTTTTTTTCCCCTAAATTTGATAGAGCTGCTCTGGTGCTGAGCCAATATAAATTATATCAAAACCAAATTAGTAGTCTTTCAAAGTATTAGAGATAAATTTATCTCCGATTTTTTTTCCAATGGACAAACCAGATGGCCAAAAAGAATCTGTCAGGGTCGGGTCTCTGCTAGTACCTAAGAATAACAATATTACTGATATTTTGTCAAATCATGCAGTTTAATATGTCTCCTAGGAATAGCTGATGAATTGTGACTGAACTGTTGGTATCACTCTTGAACGACAGCATTTATAGCTGCTTTTGAACATCACTTTATCATAATTGTTTCATATTATCACATTCATCACATTTTATCAGAATTTTTAGGTCACTTTTTGCATGTACAGTCAAAGTCCTGAGCCCAAGTTGCAGCTCACATAGCTCCCAGTCATCTCCAAGAGGCTTTACCATGGAAGCCTGGAACATGCCAAGGTCCTTTCTGAAGTGAGGCCAGAATCAAGTCAGTGTAGCAGATGGACATCCACACCAGGGCCCTCACTTTTTTTTCTGGGATGAATTAGAGAAGGGGGAGATGAGGTGGATAACTTGGGTTTAATCCTGAGATGGATTTGGGGTTCGGAAGAGTCCATACCTAGACAGAAGGGCTTTGAAGACTATTTAATTTCCTTCTTATTTAATAGAACTGGACAAAATATGTTCCCAACTATGTCATTGTCCAAAAGTTGCTCAAAACAAGAGAAAGAAAAAAAAAGTCAATGGATTGTTTGGAAAAAAAAAAAACAAAACCAAAAAACCCCACACACAGATCAAAGGAATTTTTTGTCCTTTATCAATAATTTAAAGTATATCTTTTTGACTGTTTTATTCTAGTAGAACAATAGTAAAACTAGACACTGTATGTAATTTTGAACTGAAAGTTTTTTATTTTAATGTGTAGTACTTTGGCAATTTACAAACTTTGTTTATAAAATTATAAATTTATAATACATTTATAAAATTTGGATCTGCAAGCATTAAAACTGCCAAATTTTGCTTGCGATAGGTACACTAAGGTGACTTTCTCCAGCAGAAAAATATAGAAAAAAATATTCCCAATTTCACACAAGTGCCAGAAGGAGCCATCAGCTAAGTGAATGTACCAGACAAAAAACTGTCCACCTCTTGATGTCTTTCTGGCCTCCTGGAAAACACCAGTGACTGTACTGAGAACTCCTCTGTCTTTAGGCGACTGCTCTGGCAGAGCCAAGCGGGAGGTGCTAAGGGAGGTTGGGTGCCCCAGGAGCACCCCTTAAGGTTTCAGTACATGGCTCCTGGCTCGGCCAAGGACAAGAGAGACGAGAGAGAAGAGCTCCCTCCCCTTTCATCCCCTGCCGTCACCAGGCACGCCAGAACACTGCGGCTCGGGAAGCAGCAACAGCAGGATGCTGACAGCCTCTTTTGCAAGTTTCCAGGATTAGGGGGAGATAGGAGGCTCCCCACCTCTCTGCTGTCTCTTTGCCAACTCAGCAGAGGCCAGGATCTGCCTGTCATAATGCTGCATGCTGGACAATAGCCCCATGCCTGTAAACGTGACTTTTCCAGTAACCTTTACATTCTCTCCGCACTCACACTTGCTCTGCTGAGAATCACCTCCATTTGCTGCAGCAAGCACAGGGTAAATACATCCATAATTTCAATTCCATAAAAGAAATAGAGCACTACAGAAACTCCATTTCCATGAGACAACTGTATTTCTCCACTAGATTTAGTTGTTCTGACTTCAGACTTAAATGCTGGCTCTATCTAAAATCCAAAGATAAAAGTCATTCTGTAAGAGGTTAGTACTAGTCTTATTTTTATTCTTTTGATTATATAATTATCCAGAAACGCACCACCACAAAGTCCTAAAGGTTTAATCTATGCCACATCAGAGCTTTATTACTATTGCAGTCACTCTGTGGTACAGTCAGAGTAAGCATTTAATCAGAAAATTATACCCAGTTTCACAGCAGGGTAGGTTTGCAAGAGCGCATGAATGCGTGAAAGTTTTTCATTTGGCTTAAGGAGGCCAAATGTTGCTCTTGGATATATACATGCTTCTACTTCATCTGCATTTTTGCATACATCTAACACTTCTGTCAAGGACTATGAAGAGACTGATTTTCAAGGCTTAAATACTGAAATTATTATGTTACATCATAAGGAGTTCTTTAAAAATACTATGTTTCTAACCTTCAAAGCCACCTACTGCATGAGCTATTGGAATAATGTGTTGGGTTCATCTGATATTTTTAAAAAGCAAACAAAAAACCCAGAAGTGTAGCTGAAAAATTAGATAGCTTCCTTTAGATCTTATCCAATCGGGGATCAAAACTCAACATGTTTTCACAGACAAACAGTATCTCTATACAGGGAGTCATTTAGGAATGGCCATACCTGACTAATAACCTATATGAATTCTCATATTTCAGAGAAATTGTAATTTATTTGAAGTTTGTTTACTTTATTTTAGATGTAATTTTATAATATGCCCTAATTCTAAAGTAAGTACATTGGTTCAGAGGGTTACTAGAAGAGTTATTCTCCTTTAATCTATACTGCCAGAGACTGATTTTTTTTTCTCTCTGTAGATAAACTAGTAATGAAATCAGCAGTTGCACTAAATCTGGATGTCTGTGTAGGGGCCCCAGAGTTAAACTTCCTGCTCCTTCAAAATCTACTGGTACTGATTTTTATGTCCATTAATATTTAAAATTAAAATCTTGGTGCTACTTTAATGTCTGTAAATGAACCTGCTGTCCACATGGAGTCTACCTACGCATCAGTAGCAGTCTCATTGCAGATGACCTGATTTTACTGCACACCAATGAAGAGGCTCTAAGTCCCATGTGTAGTGGGGCTGACCTACCTGCAGTCTAGTGGCCCTGCTGCATTTGAGATAAGCCATAATGTGAGTCCTAAATGTAGGAGACAGTGAAGTCATTGGCTTCTGTGCACACAGAGCGACTGGGCAGTGACACTCTGAGCTGACACCAGACACTTCCCAAGCTAATGGTTGGAGAGGTGACCTACTACTCATAAAAAAGGTAAAGCTGACAGATCTTAGACTCAGATGAAGAAAATTTTCCTCTTAGACTTCTTAAAGATCTCTTAAAATTTATTACCATCACTGAGCTGATAATGTTTGAACATTGAAATAAAAAGCAGCATTCATTTCATACGTAACATTTAAGATCCAAATATGCTGTAGCTCTCACTGATTCCCTTTCTGAAAGAAATCTTCAAAAAAACACTACTAGCTTCAAAATTATTTAGACTGCTTTTTTCCCCAGGATAAAACCATCAGGTGTCTTCATATCATAAGAAACTTTCTTCAGATCACTAACTACCAGTATCATAAGAGCCCAACTACCAGTATCATAAGAGCATGCAGTGATGTAGCCTGAAAGGTTCAGGGACTCCAGGACATACATTTGAAAGAATGAAAAAGCAGACTGTGAGGCACCATCCTCAAACTTTACTGTCCAGGCACTAAGGCTTAAAGGAAGCCTCAGAGCAGCACTGATGTGAAGCCATCAGTCCACAGTGTTTGCTGGTGCAAGTTTGACCAGGATAAAAATTAGGCACAAAGGAGCTGCCAGTTGTGCACTTTGGGATGGAGCAACCCTATCAGTTCCCCCCCTTCAGGGCAAAGTTGGGGAGCCACCATCAGATAGCATTAGGGAGAAGCCACCACTGCCTGCACCTGAGTGACTTCAATTCTGGCCCGTGAGGCTCTGGTGCTGCAAGATGAAGATGAGAAAGTACCCAAGAAAGTCACCACCAGTGATAAATGTACAGAGCAGGAGGTATGTCATGTCAAACACAGTATAGGTGACTCAGTGGCACAGAAAACAAACTTTAACAACATGCCAGCACCATGTTGCATTGCTCATGGGAATTAACCCGACAGAATTAAAAAAAAAAAAAAAAAAAAAAAAAAAAAAAAAAAAAAGTGATAAACACAAAAGAATGAGAAAAAAAAAAAAAAAAAAAAGTGTCATGACATAGAAGGATGAGCCAAAGAAGACAGAAAATGCATTTTTTTGTATTTGTATTATAAATTATCCTGTGATGGATATCTAACCAGAAATGTACTTGGTACACTGACAACATGCAAAGAGTATGGAACTAGATAGCAAGGACACTGAACGTGTTGCCAATACGTGGAGCATGGATTTTTCATTTATTCCATATGTATATTACCAGTTCTGTTGAGAGAACATTATTTTTCATTTTTCAAATGTGTGTATGCTTAGCAGTGAAATGCAAAAAGTTTTATATGTAAGTGGTCTGCATATGTTGAATAGGAAGTTGTGCTTTCCCCTAGTGTCTCAGGGACGCTGGAGTGAAGAGTGCAATTCTCTGCAAAATCCACCTGAGTCTTCTTAATGACATGGTGCAATGTCTTATTTTCCACACCTACTCCAGTACATTAATCTCTGAAATTCAATCTGCATTTCAGTTTGAAAACCTCTGCTGCAATCAAGATGTAAAATTAATTACCTCATAAAAATACAGTCATGCTGCTACTCTCCATTCCAGGTTTGGGACAGCAGTTACATGCCATTCACCGCTCCCCACTGCATTTATGGCTGCCTCGCTCTGGAGGAAGTACTGCAAGAATGTGCTTCAGGCAATTCTGGAAAAAAAAAAAAATGTTATATTGCAGAGTGTTTGAAGAAACTTAAAATTGGGGAGAAATAATGAAGAGATTTGGTGATCCATCTCTTCATCTTCCCACACAAACCAGAGGATATTGTATTTTATTATAAAATAAAACCATTCTATACAATAAAGTTTTAATATGCTACTGTAAATTTTGATAAATAAAAACAAGAGGTGCATAAATAAACATTCCATAAAAGAATAGAGTAGGTGTACATATTCTATAGCAGGTTATAGCCACATGGTAACATTGCCTTAAGCCATCTCTGCTGTTGGATAATCATAGAAGGTTTTCCAGGTAATCCTATAAAATGTAGCTGCTACACTTAGTCAAAAAATGCTATATATTTCCTCTGAAATGTTGGAAAAGACCACAAAGAAGTTGTGATTCAATCTTCTAAGTATTCTTGTGCCTTTTTTATTATTTTATAAAAAACAAATATTTTCTGGGGGAAAAATACTTTCTTTTTTATTACTCGTCTACGTACTTTACTGTCACTCCTACAAGAGAATACAAAAACCACTACAGAAACTGTTTTATCTTTCCAGATACTTTTTTGTTTAAAAATAACTGTTTGACTAGGTCAAAATATTTTTTCCAGTTTATTAAAAATATTTTTTTTTTAAAACCAAATCCCAGACTGTTTAATTTTCTGCAAAACAAGCTATTTTATATAAAAACCCTATACATAAATACCTTTCAGTGAAAAAAAGTTTCAATCAGCCCCAAAGTACATTGCTTCTGCTACACCTTTACAACACAAATGAAGGCTGTTTAAATCTACAACATGGGGAATTGTGAGGCCATGTGATATCTGTAACCATTGCAACATACTGTCATGGCAGTTGTCATTCTGGAACAAGCAGAAAGATCACCTAATGGAAAAAAAATCTGGTAGTCTTTCCTTGGTCACAACATGAGGATATTATAAGAAAAATCCTCAAGAAGATGAGGTATTACAGAAAAAAATTATTTGACATTAATATTAATATTGACAAAAAATTGACATGAATGACACAGGCTATGCTCTACGCAATCTGTCTACCGAGAATACACAGGGAATCAGAATTTGGAAAAGGATTGAAATAGCCACAGGAGTGGCTTTCAATATATTCGAAAAGTAGCTATAAAGATTTATGCTACATGTGTGGATATTTGATAAGACATTGTTATGATGATGTCTGATCAGATTTCACTGTTCCAGCAGATGATAATTCAGACATAATTTGGACATATCAAGGCAGTTTTCCTCACTGCAGCAAAAAATCAAATTTTCAATGGACCATCACAAAGGACTGACAGTGAGGATTCCTGATGACCAGCGATGGCAATTGTAAGCTTAACTTCTCAACAACGTCCTTTTTTCTTTCTGTGTGTTGCCCTTCTAAGTCCATGTGATGTTTCGTGTTCAGTGGTACATTAACATAGAAAGATTCCAAAATATCTTTTTTTTCTCACAATTTTCTTTCCAGATAGTACTTCATTATGTGCCTTCCAGTCCAGCTTTTAACTTTACTCCCATCCGCCTAGTAATACGTAAGTTTCTTCTCCAGTGCAATGACTGACAATATCTCTGCTCATAATCACTTTCACACTGGTGAGAACATGGAAAATATATTAATGCTAATACTATATTTCCATTCACAGGTAATATGGGTAGTGGAAGGATGGTTTCCTTGCTTTACCAAGTGCTGGCTCACACATTATGTGTTTATCCTTTATCTGTCTATATTAGCAAGGGAATAATCTTTGTTTTATTCTACTGTTCTGTATCTTTTTCTTAATTTGAGTTAATTGGTTGTCTTCTGGTGGGAATGACAGAGGCTGATAAGACATTATCTAGCCTTTTCTCAATCTTTGCATAATTAAATTAACCTTTTGCCTAGGAATTTGTCATTACCCTTTTCCATAAAATATCACATTTATGCAATTCATTAGGCATTTTACCAGCTCTCACCTGGATGTGCTTATTATCAGCCTTGCCCGTGCCTGCTTAGGAGCACTTCATCAGTCCTTGCTCTCAGTAACTGATCTGGATCCAACACCAAGGCCTTTGACTACTTTGGCTGCTCACGGCTGTAAGTCCTGGCACCAGCCACCCACTCCTATCCTGGCCATACATTCCCTTGAGCAGTGATCCACTACCTAAAGCCCAGCTGCACCCGTGCTGCTGCCTCAGTCAGGTGTAAAGGTCTGATCTGAGAGATGACTCTGTCCAAATGGCCTTCAAAACCTTACAGCCAACCTCGCAGGGCAGCGCAAGAAAATAAAGTGAAGTTACTCAAGGTAGTCTAGTGGTGCTTTAGACAATGTGACAGGGTTGAACTTCCAGTCCTCATCCACCCACTATAATTCTGATTTCATTCAAATAGCACAGGACAAGAAAGTACAAGCTTTCTCAAATGCAAGTCTCAGAGTGCAATTATCCCTTGAGCCACGGAAGAAAAATGCAGGGAAAACATTTTTCTTTTAAACTGCAGGTTTAAGGATGGAAAACATTTTCAGTATATGGAAATGTCTTTTAACCTAGCTCTGCTGGGTATAAAATGAACTTTATTTTGAGTGACAGTCTGCTATTTTCTTCTCAGAATCTTCAGTCTAACTCTATTTCATGGTGTGTCGATTCTCTATATGATTACTCCAATATTCAGGTGCAGAGAAGTAAATGTTTCATGAAAGTGATGTCCCTGTCAGTAGTGTGCATATCATCTGGCCCCCTGAGCTGTCAGTGAACAGATTGTAGAATTACCATTAGAATACAGGAGCCCATAGCTGCAGGCAGTAAATGGAGAGCCGGTAAGCATATGTCACCAGCGTGATATTTTAGCTTCGTATGAATTTGTAAAGTGGAAATAAGCCAGCAGTACCACAGCAACTGCTAACTGTTCTGACTACCCATGTTTCCACATTACACCATATGTTCACAAAATTTGCAGCAAAAAGGAATAAAAACTGCTTTCCGCTTTTGTGAAATATAACTTTATGGGATGGAGCTTAAAATTTCATTAGTGTAATGTTTTAGATCTGCGTTTAGCCTGATGAAATTTACTTTTTAAGATATCACAGGATTTCTATGGATGTCTACCTAGGAAATTACGTTTAGCTGCCAGCAGGATAAAAACAAGGCACATCTGGTTGCGTCCTCTAGGGAGGAAGGTGCTAGATACATTTGGATTTCAAAGTCAAATTATATTTTTAATCGCATTCAGGATGCGGTTGGATAGCAGTCCATCCATGCAGGCAGATGCAGAGCTCAGTGTTGGCTATCGCTTTTTGTTATTAACCTTGACGAGTTTTGTCTCTCAAATATTCTACAATTGTTTAGAATCAAAGAGAAAGGCCCAGGGTTAGTGAAGAGGTATTTTTACCTTAAATGTCAATCCTTTTAAAAAGTCCATTTTACAATTTATAGGAAGGCAAAATTATATTGAAGAAACAAGACTTCTTTAACTCTCAGCGCTTAGTGTAAAATAGTAATTGACCCAAATCCTGGTATTTGGAATAATATTAAGTCTTGAATTACATTCTGCAGACTTGCCATCTACTCTGAAGTAAAGAGAGTGAAATAGGAGGGACACTGCATTAGGAGGACATTATGCTTTTAAGAGCTGTAGGACTTTTAGATCCTAGACCAAGATAGGGTAAGTTTGGGATCTTGAGGCCAACCAGATCAGGGCCTTACCTCTTAGGTGAATAAAGCAAATGCTGGTCCCTTTACCTCAGAGCTTATCTGGGACTATGATAAGACCTTATAATTCAAGAGTGAGAAAAAATATTTTTGCACTGTGCTTTGCCACATACCATTAACCTGTGGTCACTCACACCCAGCTGCAGTATGCCATTACTCATCACCCATTGTCTCGTAGAGGCTAACAGGTGACCTTAGCACAACCGTAATTTTTAATAACGACTCATAAATATATGGCAATTTTCTTGGCTGAAGCATGATAAATAGAAGTAGTGACATCAGAGAACGTTCCTTCTTGATAGCTGATGATGTCATACCTACTGGGACACATAACACACCAAAAATGGAAATGTGTTTAATTATTCTCTTTATGAAAAAAACCCCACACAACTAAAAAATAAATTAATAAAAATTCCCACCCAGTCAAACATCATGACCTTCCAAACATCCTAGAAGAGTCATTTATTTGATAAAGCATTTCAGCAAGTTCAGATTCTATTTCTTGGAGGTGAAAAAGAAAACACAGTTCTCTGGTGTTCTGATTTATTGGCTAGCTGAGTTAATTTGTTCTCTCTATGGGATTATTGCTATGCTGTTTGGTGGCCATCATTTGGAATAGTAAACCTAATTAATTTTATGGGCACCTAGAGCTTTCCTGTAGGTGTCTTTATATTGCTCAAGTATAGATAAAAAAAAAAGTATAATAATAAAGCAAGACTAGGGTAAGGTTACAAAATAAGAGACATGAAAGTACTGAAAAGATTAAATGGTAAACAAAACAAAATCCTCCATCATTGACTGCCCTGTGAGAGAATATTCTCATTGAAATCTGGATTTTTTTAATTTTTTTTTTTTTTTTCTTTGTGTGTATGCATGTGAATTCATGTCCATGATCCATGACTGCACCAAATTTCAGGGTTCTGCTCAATGGCATTGTGAAAAATCACCATTATGCCTGCTGCATACTTGCCTGCTTTCAGCAATTTTCTTGGCTACAATCAAATAAAGGAATCTGATGACCTTTATTCACTTTAATTTTTCCAAACTGAAGGCTTGCTGCACCTTAGTACAGATAGAAGGGAACTGGTTCACATACCATGGCTTGACAAACTGATGCTTCAGATTTAATGAAAATAACTGAAAGGTCAGTTTTTAATACCAGGACACTTTACCCCTTCTCAGCTTATAATGATTGCATAAATGAATACTCCAGATCTCAAGGCTCTGACTTGGAATATGAAAACTGCTCACCATGAATCATTCCCTAAAACCAACTATATTGTACAGATAATAAATAATATGTTTGTGGTTTTATTCATGGCTACAATTTCAAAGCAACTTTGATTATAATCTCAAGAACATAGCTGTGCTTTTTTTGTTCTTCTGAGCTAATCAGAGCAAATTGCGGTGTTGATTTTGGTTAAAGAGCATTAGTCCTAGGTTTCTCATGTTATATGTCAGGAAAAACATCTATTCAAAAAATCTAGTAATACAAGAGGAGACCAGTGCCTTCAACCCCTTCTCTTCAATTCAACCTTAACAAAGAGAGTTTTTCAGTTTATTAGATGGCATGAAGGAAACTTTCTACAAATTCTACAATTTGAATCTTAAAATATTGTTATTATTTGTGAGATTTTTAAAATATTTTTGAGTGTATATATTACATATTTATGGTAAAGAATCACAAGAGGTTTCAGGTTATTCTCTAGTGTCTGAAGTATTCGTCATACAGACATTCCACGAATCCCTGCTGTTGGAGTATTCGTTTATCACTGGATAAACCATCAGTTGTCATCAGTACCAAAAGTAACAATAACATGCCAGTCTCAAAGGCCCTTGTTTACACACAACTCCAGTTTAACATACAACCTCTCTGATATGATGCCTCTCTCTATATAGATAATTGTATATAAAGAGGATAGAAAACTTGACAATACTTTTAGATCAGCCTGAAAATAAGCACTTATAGCTTTGCATTATGTTGGGATGTTGTTTATTTTTATTGCCTTTTTCCTTTTTAGAGCTTTTTATCCACACTGAGAATAAAATTAATATTTGGTTAAAGATCATTAGGTTCAGACCTCAACTCTGCTAAATAGGAATAATATGTAATTTATTTCACGAGATTTTTTTTGGGTGTAACTCTATTTTTTCCTTGTTGAAACAAGGATATTTGAGGAACTTGATATGATTCCTCAATATCTATTAAGATTAACAATTTTTCTTTCACTAAAGTCAACTAGAGAAATTCATTTTCAGCATTTCAAAATGAAAATTGTGATTTTCTTCATTTTAGAATGATAGGATAGTTCAGGTTATAAGGAACCTTTGAAGATCACGTAGTCTAACCTCTCTGGCATGGAAAGGGACATCTTTCACTAGATTAGTTTGCTCAAAGCCCCATCCGACTTAGCTTTCAGTAATTCCAGGGATGGGGCATCTCCAGCTTCTTTGGGCAACCAGTTACAGTGCCTCACTATGCACATAGTGAAGAATTTCTTTCTTATTTCCAATCTAAATCTATCCACTTTCATCCTAAAGCCATTGCCCCTTGTCCTGTCACTACAAGCCATAGTAAAAAGTCCTCCATTTTTCTTATAAATTCCCCTTATATATTGAAAGGCCACAATAAGGTCTCCCACGAGCCTTCTCTTCTCCAGGAGGAATGACCCCAACTCTCTCAACCTTTCTTCATGGGAGAGGTGTTCCAGCACTGTGATTATATTCATGACCCTCCTCTGAACCCACTCTAACAGGTCCATGTCTTTTAGAATAATCTTGATTTATCTACTTTTGCTTTAGGTGAAATAGAATTTTTCCCCTACTGTTTTTAGATGAGATGGGTCATTTTACTGTATCTGTAACTTAATTGCAACTGAAATTTTTATTTTTTTTTAATCTAGTATATAATTCAAAAAAAAACCCCACAACTAACTAACTATGCAAGCGATGAAAATAAGTCAGAATAAAACTATTGCCAAGTAGCCTTACAGACTTATACTGGAGCAACAGGTGGGGGCAGTGGGGTGTCTTAGGGGGAGGATAGAAATTGCTGAAGGGAGGTTTGCTGTGAATGACATCAGCCTAGAAGGTATAAGGAAGCAGAATCTGTTTCTTTGGACTTCCCATGTGCACTTTCATGTGCAATGTTTTTGTCCATCCCTCAAACAATGGCCTAGATAATTTTCTTCAGTGGCTCTGCAATTGGACAAGCTCTTTGTGAGCAACATGACATTAAGAGTTTCTGGTTCTACCTAATGTCTCAAACCACACCTGACACACCTGAGGGCATCTGGATACTTCTTTCCTCCCCAAATGTATTCAAATCTACTTGTGTTGAACCAAGCAATGGGTTCAGAGATGTTTTTCTGAGTAGGTTAAATCTTCCTCTGCCTTAGAGCATAGGGAAAACCATGAAGAATTGGGTGTCCACCAACAGGTCTTTTGTTTGCATGCCTGCAGTCAAAGAAGGTTTCAGCTAGTTCACCCCAGTAGAAAGCAGGACTGAAATGTCCTGCCATGGCATAGATAGTACTCAGAAAGCTATTCTTTATATTTTGACACTTACTCTGAGCTGAAACTGCAGCAACTGTCAAAATGGGAAGAGAATTTCATCAGAGAAGAGTTCTATTGAGTGAAACCCTTCCACAGGCCATCTCCAGTTGAATTAAGATCTTTCCTTAATTATTAGGTGTCTGTGGGAACACCAGAATAAAACAGAATCTGAACATATAAACAAAAGTTTCAACAGCAGCAAGTCATATTTCCTGCAATGTCTGCAAAAATGAGATGTTCAAGAATCTGGATTGCTCGTGCAACTCCAACATCACTGAGGTTTGCAGTGCTTCAGCTGGCATGTCATTCTCTGTCCCCTGGAAGCATGGAATAAGGTCCCATTCTTGATCCAACTGAAGAAGAGAATGGTAGACATGATATTTCCTCACTATCATCAGAAAAAAAATCCAAAACAGTGAAAAGAAGCAAACTATGCTGGGCAAAACAAGCAATAGTTTTTTTTTCTTTTTGCAGCAAACTTCTTAAACCTGTACTGTTTTTTCATTACACCAGCACAAATAAAAACTTGTCAAACATCTGTTTCTGTTTGTGTTTGTATACATTATGAAGAAATTCTTTGAAAAAGAAATCTGTAGAAGAATTTGCTACCCAGGCTGAGGCCTCATTTTCCAAATTCTGTCTGGGATCTAATCCTGTGGCTGTGTAATAAATCCTGAAAATGATGTTTACGCTGGAAATGCTGACAGAACTTTCACCATAATTACAACACGTTGCTATAAATACACATCTGTGCAGCATATACATGTAACTTATCCACCTACATATGTGGCATGCAGTGTTTTTATTAGTCATGAAGCATTTCATGTTTGACATTTTTTCAGAAGTAGAGATGTTGCAGCCCTGGACAGATTCTTACAACAGAGACAATAATAAAATTATTGCTGTACTTATTGTGACAGCTTCACACAGCTGTCACCTTTGATGATGATGTATTGATACAATACACTGCAGGAGTAAGCAACTGGCCAGTGTATATTGCAAAAGATAAACTGGCACCAGTAGGAATTTTGCTCTAATTAAAGGAGAAAAAAACAAGCGTGCAAGTGACAGAACTATCCCAATTACACTTTTTCTAGCATCTCACAGCAATGCATCCTTTGTGCTTTCTAGAAATTTGGAGAAATAGAAGAGAAAAAAGCCCAAATGTTATTTGGAAAGAAAGAAGCATCCACCCAGGTGTGTCAACACACACTATTCCTGTTCTATGTGAAAAGAAGGCAACAGCTCCAATACAGTAAGATGCACAATCCCTTAGGGGTATTGCCACTGTTGTCAGTCAAAAGACACTTTTCTCAAGCACATTTACTATGATAATCTTGTCTTTTTACAAAGGGACACTGTCAAGACTTGTTAAGAGTAAACAAGGCAAGACTGCTCCTGTTTACATTCGACATCAGAAGGATGCACATTTGGCTGTTTCTCAGGCTTAGCCACTCCAGTGGGCAGAATACTGGAATATGCTGAAACAGAAATGCCTAATATATAAGAACAGGCTTGGAGCATGTCAGTGAAACATAAAGAGACCATACAGGATAAGGAAACCACAATTAGTGTGGGTAGGCAAGCAAGGGAGCTTATCTGTGATATTTTCTGAAATATTAATTGCGGTTTCTTTCATGAAGATGAAAACATTTCAAAAGACATACTAAATAATTTTATATATGCAAAACCATAGTAATTCCTGCTAGCTTACTGGGCTTATTTCTGTAGCTCTAGAAGGACAGGGTTGATTCCAAATCAGCAGGATTGTTTTTATGTTGAGTTCTAGTAATAATCAGTGCTTAGTCTTAAAGACTAAATCCCCAGAGTCATGAGTTTTTAAGATAATCTCAGGCTTTATTGCAGCAAAAAAGCAGGATTTTCATTGTCATGGTCAAAAATTAGCCTTAAGAGTTTCCCCAGAGCTCTGTAATAAGAAGGCAAGTAAAAAGTGCCAGAAAGCTTCTTGCAGTTTTAAGCAAAATAATGACTTGTCTCATCTTTTTGAACAGACAAACACAACCATAACTCACATAGCAAAAAAAGAAGAGAAAAATAACAGAAAGCCAAAGAGAAAGGAAAAGTGTGAAATTGAAGTAATTTTTTAAACTATCCTACCTGTAGAAAAACAAGCGGTATAACAATGGCATTGCTCTTATAAATAATGCCTGAAGCATGGAACAGCTGAGCAAGATTTTTGATAACTCCAGACAGAATGAGACTATAGAAATATTGTTACTGAATCAACTTTCTGCCTTAAATCACAGCATGGTTTTTTACAAGGTCTGACCTCTGCATCTCATTCTTATTACCTATGCAGATATCCACAGATTTTTCTCTTATTGAAGTAACAACATTATTTCATGGAAAAATACAGCAAAAACTATCATCGTAGGTGCAGAAGACAAATATAAACGAAGAATAGAAAAAAATCAGTGCTATAGGCCTAATCTTATATGTATTTTCTTCCAAATTCATATACTAACTTTATAAAAGAGATTATATCATTAATAACTATCATGGAATCATAGAATCATAAAGATTGGAAAAGACCTGTAAGATCATCAAGTCCAGTCATCGACCCAGCACTACCATGACCACTAAACCATGTCCCCAAGTGCCACATCAACACTTTTTTTTAACACCTCCAGGGATGGTGACTCCACCATCTCCCTGGGCAGCCTGGTCCAATGCCTCACCACTCTTTCAAGAAAGAAACTCTTCCTAATATCCATTCTAAACCTCCCTTGGTGCTTCATTCTTCTCATCCTATTGCTAGTTACCTGGGAGAAGAGACCATCACCCACCTCACTGCAACCTCTTTTCAGGCGGTTGCAGAGAGCAATAAGGTCTCCCCTCAGCCTCCTCTTCTCCAGACTAAACCCCAGTTCCCTCAGACACTTCTCATAAGACATGTTCATCAGAACCTTCACCATCTTTGTCACACTCCTCTGGGCCCACTCCAGCGCCTCAACATCCCTCATACTGTGGTGCCCAAAACTGGACACAGTACTCAAGCTGTGGCCTCACCAGTGCTGAGTACAGGGGCATGATCACTTTGCTACTCCTGCTGGCCACACTGTTTCTGATACAGGCCAGGATGCCATTGGCCTTCTTGGCCACCTGGGCACACTGCTGGCACATGTTCAGCTGGTTGCCCACCAGCAACCCCAGGTCATTTTCTGTCCGGCAGCTTTTCAGCCACTCTTCCCCAAGCCTGGAGCGTTGCCTGGGGTTGTTGTGACCCAAGTGCAGGACCCAGCACTTGGCCTTGTTAAACCTCATACAACTGACCTTGCTCCATCAATCCAACCTGTCCAGATTCCTCTGCAGAGCCTCCCAATCCTCAAGCAGATTGACACTCCCACTCAATTTAGTGTCCTCTGAAAACTTACTGAGGGTGAACTTGATCCCATCATCCAGATCATTGATAAACATATTAACCAAGACTGGCCCGAAAACTGAGGCCTGTGTGACAGTGACTGGCCACCAACTGGATTTAACTCCATCCACCACATCTCTGTGGGCTCGGCCATCCAGTCAGTTTTTAACCAAGTGAAGAGTACATCTGTCTAGCCCATGAGCCGACAGCTTTTCCAGCAGAATGCTGTGGGAGTCTATGTCAAAGGACTTACTAAGGTCCAGGCAGACAACACCCACAGCCTTTCCCTCATCTACTAGGTGGGTCACCTGGTCATAAAAGGAGATCAGGCTGGTCAAGCAGGACCTACCTTTTATGAACCCATGCTGGCTGGGCCTGATCCTCTGATTGCCCTGCACGTGCCATGTGAGTGCACTCAAGATGAAATACTTTAAAATTAAGTACTATACTTCTCCTTCAGAGAAACCAGCCCTCATAATTGTTTTCTATAGTCTTTTTTTTAAGCATACTTAAAATGGAAGCATTCCAATACCATACTTAATTAAGTAGCTCATAATGTATTTGTGTACAAAGATGGGAAACTGTTTACTTACATCCACATCAATCTTTTATTAGTAGATAAAGGCACAATTGCACAATTGTGGTTGTAACAATTATTATCGCTTCTGCATTTTTTGAAAAATACCTTCAGATTTTTGTATCTCAGCATAACAATTAATACATGGAAAACATATTTGCTTGTTATAGTAAACCTGGTGTCCTTCTATTTCAGCTGTCCTATGAAGAACCTTACTTAAAATACAAACATTCTGAGGTCTAATTATCTTCTGTTAAATACAAAACTATAACTACTTAACTACAAAAAGTTATATCACAACCAAATAAGAATAGATAACAACTAGGATATTTTTGCCTTGCTTTCTTGTTTCATTTCATTTTACTCAGAAATACGAAAATCTGAATGAAGACTGACAATACATTCAGAAACAAAAACAATATGTGTAACTTTATAGACATTAGAGATTCCATAATTGAACTGAGGATTGTCTCCTGGACAAAAGAGTTCAGTTTGCAGGAGGCATCCACAAGGGAGACAGATCTGGAGAAATGCTTCCAAACAGCAAGGATGGTAGAATTGTTCAATGGAAAAAAAGGTCAACAAAATAATAGCCATTAGCACAGAACAAGTACACTACCGGTTTGAGCTAAGTGCCAATGCTGACATTGCATTGTAGAAAACAATACAAAAATTAGAAAGCTTCATATACAGTCTATGTGGGACAGCAAATGTTAGAAGTAAGAGAATTCTTTATAACATAATTCCATAATATTTCTAAAATAAATTCTCTAAACCCCAAGTTATATCTACGCTATTAAATAAAAAAGTGCCAGACAGTGAATTTGAGCACTGGATAGAACTGATAGTCTTCTGCACTGTGCAATTGTTAGCACACTCCCTGGCAGGGTTTTTGCCTGTCAGCTAGACTTTTCCAAGACAATGCCTGGGCACGGTTCAGGGCATGACATGTGCCAACCCCATTCCCAAAAGGCTGCTTAGAGAAGAACGAAGCGGTTCGAGTGTCCCCCATCCTACACACTCTTAACTTTGCAACAGTCAGCACTGTACCCTGAAATACTCCTCATGCCAGAAGACACTCTGTGCAACTTCATGCTATGCCTGCAACTTCATACTATGAAACATCATTCTGGTAGATAGCAGTCTTTGTGTCATCTCAGACCCTACAACCTACAAAAGAAATGAAAATATTTTTTTTTTCTTTTTCTAAAAGCTCTGAAAAGTTGCAGGGACCAGAGGATACCCCTAGGAGCCTCAGGCCCTAGGACTATGTAGTGTGAATGAAATCAATTTATCCTGTTTGGCCTTTGGGCCAGACAGTGGTCTCTGGCCTTGTTTTATTTATCAAAGAACCTCTCACTGTTATCTATGACTCACGCTACCAGACCTCTCAGTCAGTGCACACACAGTACTGAAGATACTGCCAGACTTTTTATTTTCATATTTGCAGCCGTGCAATTGCATCAGTAGCTAATTCAATAAGACAAATCAGCAATATTTGATGGGAGAAATTTGACAAAATACCAATTAAATGCAAAAAGATGTTCTGAGTGCCACAAGCTTTTAGTAAGATTCCCACAAAGCTCAAGTCATTATCACCCAAAGTCACTGGCAGCTGACAGATATAAGGCCATCTCTTCAAGACAGCCTGGTAATAAAATCAATACACAGACTCATAGTAGTGGCTGTATGTTCACCTGAGGCTATATGGCCTGCTGTGTTATGGTGCATAAAATTTCCAATTTCATGTGCCACTAGCACATAAAAGAACAATGCGGCTAGCAAAAAAAAAAAAAAAAAAAAAAACAGTCCTCTTTGATTCCCCAGTTCAAATGAACAAATGAAGAAGAAAGCTTCTCCCAGATGGTTCAGTTAGGGAAAAAGAAGCAAAAACTCATCACAAGAACTCATAGAGAGAAAGGTGCAGACTGACATTGCTGAATCTACTGCAAATTTCCTTAACTGCTTAGCTACAGCATCTCATTTCATTGCAACACCGTACCAAGTTGTTTTCAGCAAAAGAAATGCAGGAGAACTAGCAGCATCAGTCTTCTTCAGTGTTGTAACAAAGCATACTAATGTGTAAAAAAAAAATAGATACTCTTGAGGAAATAGACACATAATTTTAAGTGTATATTTCCTGACTTTTGTACTCTGGGAATTTATATAAACTATCTGGAACATCCAGAATCCTGAGACAGCTCACTACAATAATGCAAAACACTTCAGCATCACCTGAGACTGGAAGACAACTTCACCTGCAGCCTGTGAAACTGAAGGAACATGACTCTATTATCTTTGACAGAATATCTTGTGGCAATGATTAATACTGCAGCAGAATTAACACATAGTTTCAGCTATTTCCTGAATGTCAAAAGGATAGGGAGTTGTCTAATAAAAGTTAGACATCTTTATGTCCATTTGTATTGGGTTTGCATGGCAAAGTTCTGGGAGCAGGAGGATGACAGGTGAGGCTTCTGTGAGAAGCTGCTAGAAGCCACTCCTGTGTCTGACAGAGCCAATGCTAGTCAGTTCCAAGACAGACCTACTGCTGGCCAAGGCCAAGCCCATCAGCAGTGATGGTAATAATATATTTAAGAAGGGGGAAGAAAACCTGCACAGCAGCAGTTAGAGAGAGGAGTAAGAAAATGTGAGAGAAACAACTCTGCAGACACCAGTGTCAGTAAAGAAGAAGAGGGAGGAGATGCTTCAGGCACAGGAGCAGAGATTCCTTTGCAGTCCATGATGAAGACCATGGTGAGACAGGCCGTCCCTCTGCAGTCCACAGAGTTTAATCACCAAGCATGTACACACTTGCAGCCCATAAAGGATCCCGTGGTGTAGTAGGTGGATGCCTGAAAGAGGTTGTGACCCCATGGAAAGCACATGCCAGACCTGTGGACCTGTAGAGGGAGAAGCCCACTCTGGAGCAGGTTTGCTGGTAGGACTTGTGACCCCATGGGGGACTCACACTGAAAAAGTCTTTTTCTAAAGGACTGCACCCTGTGGAAGGGACCCACACTGGAGCAGTTCATGAAGAACTGTAGGCTGTAGGAAGAACTCATACTGGAGAAGTTCACAGAGGACTGGATCTTGTGTGAAGGACTCCACGCTGAAGCAGGGGAAGAGTGTGAGGAGCCCTCCCCCTGCAGAAGAAGGAACAGTAGAGGTGATGTGTGATGAACCAACTGCAACCCCCATTCCCTGTCCCCTGCCACTGATCAGGGGAGGATGTAGAAAATTCAGGAGTGGAGTAGAGCCCGAGAAGAGGGAATTGTGGCAGGAAGGTGTTTTAGGATTTAGGTTTTATTTCTTATTATCCTACTCTGATATGATTGGTAATAAATTAAATTAACTTCCCTGAGTTGAGTCTATTCTGTTTGTGACAGTAATTGGAATCTCCCTGTCCTTATTTGGACCCATGAGCCTTTCATTATGTTTTCTCTCTCCTGTCCAGCTGAGAATGGGGAGTGACAGAGTGACTTTGGTGGGCACCTGACATCCTGCCAGGGTCAACCCACCACATCATTGCAGGATCCGGACCAGAATGTCTGTTGCTTATAAACTTTCCTGTCACTGTTACTTGGGACTTTTAGCATTATGTCTCTGAATTTCTGTAGCTCTGACCTCCGTACTGCTGCTTGCCTCTTCCTGCTCTTGGTTCTGCCTCTGGGCAACTCCTGCATCACTGCGTGCATTCTTCCACCAAGGTCTGGTTCCTCATTTTGATCCTTGCCTTATTCTCTTACTACTTTCCTTTCTTTTTCTTCCCTTTCTTACCCCTACCTCTGCAACAGCTCTCATGCCCGAGAGAACTGTGGGCCCTGCTTTGGGGAAAGTATTGTTCATGCTCAGGTAGTTGCAGGGCACGGATGAGCCAGGGACGATCCCAGCACACACCAGGAGAAGATGCGTGCCCACAGGAGACAGAAACCTCACGAGACGTAACTGTCAGCTTCAGAATATCTTTAAAGATCATGAACAAGCCAAAGTATTTTAGTGGATTATGGTTTGGGCATACTTGGACAGAGAGCACAAGACTTGGACACGGAGACAGCATAAGGCATAGTTCTGGTGCTGTGACCTGTGTTCAGTCAATTTTGAAGGCAATGCTTTCCAGCAGCAAGGATTTCTCAGTGAAAAGACAGTTGGAACTGCTCTAACCTGAGTGTTGGAGTGAGGGACAGGGCCAAGCTCATTGCAAAAGCAGGCGATGCACCTTCTTCCTTTGACATGAGTCATGTGGTAGGAGTGCAGCATGTTCCTCGGAGATGAAATCCAGGATGGGCAAGAGCACCTAAGACCAAGTACCAACCCCTCCCACTCACATTACCTCCAGCTCCCATCTCTTGGGGTGTCTGGTCCCCTGCTGCTGTTTAGGGAACCAAGCCAACGTATCTCCTATCTCCCTCTATCCCAGTGAACCACTTCTCCACAGCCTGGTTAAGAGAGTACAACATGGAAGCCAAAGAAGATGAAAAGGCTGCTAAAATTTTCCTAACACTACTTTCTCCATTTTCCCCCATCATAAAAAAATCACTGCACTGCAATAACATTTGCATGATAGTGGGTTCACAAAAAACTGAAATACTTGAAAAAAAACCTTTTTTCATCTTAAGGCAAAGCATGGATTTTTTTATTTTGTGTAAACTGTTAAAAGTTCAAGGAAATTATACAGGGATGCATAATACAAAGTTTCTTGCTGCTTTATTGTACAATATCGCAGAATCACAGAATCACAGAATG
>NW_008608759.1:9413-29661 GCF_000691845.1 Merops nubicus | reverse complement strand
GAAAGGGAAATCTACTGAATTAATTGAAATCAACAAAATTTTCTGAGGCCTGTCTCAAGAAAGTCTGAGTCAGCACATAATTTTTGTGTTGGTCATGAAAAGGGGCATTATGGTAGAAGAAAGGGATATATGTAGAATTTTTTTGGTTTAATATATAAAGGATTATGTATATACAGATATGAAGAAGTCTTGGGTTCACTTTCTCCTCTGATACAAGACTTTCCTAATACTTTAAGTCTTCATCCTGAAAGGTTTTCTGCTGGAATACTTGAAGCAAATAAAGCTCCAGACAGATATTTAATTGTTTACACACAAAACCAGATGCTGAATAGAGTGTTTTATCTTTGTGGATCACATTTCTTTGCAACAGTTCTTTTATAGCCACACAGGTAGTGCATCCCTAAAGACAGAGACTGTTTGTCCTGTGCATGCATTTAGAAACTCTCATGAAGTGACTTCCATTTTTTATACATAATTTTGGAAGAAGCTTCCATAATATAAATATATTCTAAAAGTTCTCAAACTATTTTTTGCAAAATTTTGGAAACTTCTGGATTCCATCTCTTATCTGGAGATGCAAACAAACGCAGATAAAGCTTCACCAGAGATGCAGACTTTTGTAAGACAAATTTGAACTTCTAAACAGCTTTTGTTGAGGTTTTTGTTTGTTTAGGATTTTTGTGTGGTTCCTCTCTGCTCCCCCAAGTTATCTTTCATGGACTTATTTTCAAGATTCCCCTATAAACTTTCCAGAATACACACAGAAAGAAATATTTAGCTGTATTTATAGTTGCATTCAAACATGGTTCTGCTATGTTTCTTCTTAAGATAAGTAACTAGCACTTGGAAGAGGTTTTCCAGAAAACAGCAGTAATTTTTACAAGACTATACTGGTAACAATATATTGAGATCATAACCAAAACGTAGAAATTTAGCAAGATTCTCAAAGTTTACTTCTGATCTGCAACAAACAAGGATACAAATAAAAATACTATAATTACTTTAAGAAGAAAAAAAAGTGGATATTTATGCTAAAGTGCATTTAATATCTTATTTGATTTGTGTGGGGACTCATGATGTTCAAATATGACCACTCTGATGAAGAGACATGGAATTTGATTGAGTTTCAAGAATTACAAATAAAATTGTGCAACAGCATTCTAAATGTTGGGGGGAAAAAAAAAAAAAACAAACAAACCAAAAAAAACCAACATAAATTACTGAAGTGCTTATAACATACTTCATTAAAAAAAACAAACAAACAAACCCCAACATAAATTACTGAGGTGCTTATAACATACTTCATGAGGGGTTTTTCAGAATGTGTTGACCAGGTGCATACAGGATGAACAAGTACAATTGATTCTAACTTTGAGCAGGGTCAAGGTAACATTTTTTCTTAGAAACCTCTGTCTTTGCATGTTTTATACTCAACTTTAGCTGTCCGTGGACCCTCAGTGGACTAAGTCACATAGATTGAGTTGAACACAAATAGTTTTTTACAGGTGAACTAGGAAAAGTATGCATGCAGGTATTTAGAGAAGGAACCAGAGGTAAATGAAGATATAATTATTCCTCTGCTTCTCCTCTTTGACTCCTAAAAAGAAGGAATTCTCTTTAATTTTCAAAGAGGTCTTTGGGTTGAAACTAAATGTAACTAGTTTCAGCCTAAACAGTAACATTGCTGGGTGTTATGAGGAACTGAAAGAAAAGACCATTGAGGTGGTCTAAGCAATCGTATTTCTTGGTGCCTTCTATAATTATGATGTCTCCTTTGCCTGTCTCTTTCTTGAATTAAAAAGTTCTCTCATGAGCTATTTGAATGATACTAAAAACCACAGCCAAGCAGTTCTGGGAATTGCTGTAAACATAAGCTCTGTTTTCTACATCTTTTTTTTTTTCTAGAAATGTTGTAAATATTTTTTCTATGTATAGAGAACATCTTAACTGCACAGCTACATGAAAGATCAGACTTCCTAAAAAGAGCTATTCCAGTACATAATAAGGGAGTTTAAATACAGACACACATACAAAATTATATAAATACTACATTATACATAGCTAGTTGAAAAAGACTTCTTTTAGACTTCTTGAGGCAAGTCAGTTACTTTAGGCTTGGGTTTTTGTGTGTGCACACACACACGTGGAAGAAAAAGATGATTTAGACACTGTTAAAAGTTTGTTAGCAGCTATGGTCCAGATTCTGGAAAATATTATTTCATGTCAAGACTTAAAAAGCTTTCATAAACTGAATGCACCTACTTTACCAGGACAACACTGCCTCACAAAGGAACAAATGGGTTTGAAATATAGAATCATAGACACGCAGAGTCACAGAATGCTTTGAGTTGAAAGGGATCAAACATCATCTAGTCCAAGGCCCCCCACCATGGCCATGGGTATTTTTCACTTGACCGGATTGCTCAAAGCCTTGTCCAACCTGACCTTGAACACTTCCAGTGATGAGGCATCCACAACTTCTCTGGGTAACCTGTTCCTGTATTTCATCAACCCATCATAAAGAATTTCTGCCTTATGTCCAGTCTAACTCTACCCTCTTTCAGTTTAAAACCATCATCCTTTGTCATGTCATTACAGGCCTTGGTGAAAAACTTCTCTCCATCTTTATTATAAGCCCCTTAATATATTGAAAGGCTGAATAAGGTCTCCCTGGATCCATGTTCCACTCTTCAGATCAAATAACACCCAACTCTCTTGACCTTTCTTAACAGAAGAGGTGTTCCAATGGAAACAAATACCCTCAACTGGACCTAACCTATGTGTCTGTTAAAGGTCAGCATTGTACTTATACTTCTAACCTGACTTCCACATGGGGAAAGACTTGGCTTTTATGATTCATTTAGGATCTACTGAGATCCTTCCCGTAATGGAACCATGAAGAAAGATCTGATGTTTCTAACGGGAGTGCAAGTGTAAAGAACTTTGGGAATTTACAGTTTATGCATGTGATCAGATCTTTATCTAAAACTTATGGAGGAACCTGCTATTAGGTCATAAATTATAGAATGAGTAAATCTAGTTCATTTATTTATATATGCGCTAAGTGGAAAGATGTGACGTAAGTGGTGTAACTCCAAGAAATGTGCCCTTACTTCTGGCACTAACATCTGTACTTAAAAAAATTGAAGCCACTCACATAAATTTTCACTTAAGCAGTTTTTTAAATGTTCCTTCAACCTTTTTTTTTTTGTGCAGCACTTATTCAAATATTAAAATTCAATGTAGAAAATATTTTTTTTTTATAACAACTGATAAGAGTTAATGAAACTCCCAAGTGTATGACAGCATGCAAATCTTACCTAATTCTGTCCTATGTTTTACTAATTCCCCACAGGTTCAGGCATGCAGATGCGAGAGCCTTCAATAATACCATTAAAGATCCCACAAAAATGATGAATAACTTGCCAAGTCTAGTCCTGTCAGATTTCATAGCCTAAAGCTATTGGAACAAGTGAGCCAAAAAAAAAGGCCTCCGTAACCTGTAGCATCCAGGACATATGAAGAATGTTGAAGAATACAGTGGAAAAATGACAGTTTACTAGTTTTAAATACTTTGAAAGATTTTACTTCTCAAATATTCTGCCAAGTACCAAGGGAGACAAACCCTTCAAGGAAAAATAACAACTATAGCAAATGAAGTTAGCTATTCAGAGTCTGAAATTCTTCTCTAACTACATATGATTTTTTAGTCACACCAGCTATATTAGTGTCTCTTATTAGGTATCCATGTTTTGATGTCAAATACAGGAGGTGAGTTATCTCCAGATGAGTTCCTCTTTCATGTAACCTGAATGTTTGTAGCTTTGTTTTGATTCCCTTGGATTTTAGTTATTTGTTTGTCCTCCTTGTTGCAAAGTACATACTGCCCAGTGAGCACAGGAAATTGGACAACTTTGTGCAGAATACATACTACACATTTCTGCAGAATACATACTACACATTTCTGCAGTAACTGTTTCTTTTTGTTGGTTTTTGTGTGTTCCTTTGAACGTTTCAAAAGCAGTCCCTGACAAGGAAAATCCTACCACCAAATTCTCTGGGGAACTTTCAAAAGTGAAATCACAAGACATCTTTGTACATGCATTCAGAGATAAGGTTGTCTTACAAACGCCCAGGAGACAATCTGTCAGGTTACTGACTATTGTTACAGTAGGATGTATTTTTGGCCATGGCAGTTTATAGTACACATTGGACTCAAAACTTTCTGACCATGTGACAGAAGCATGCCTTTGTTATTGTTCTACACAATCACCTTGCAGTTATCTGAGGAGAAAAAGGAGGAAAAGAATCAGGTGACTTGTAAATACTATCAACATGACAGCTGTAAACCTGAGTAGACTCAAAGCTGCTCTTATTTCAAACGTTATTCTCTGAAAATATTTGCAGAAAGCCTGAAGCTCGACCTCCATTTGCATGCACCCTTGTGCTGGCAAAATGAATAACTGATAAAACTATGAGTGCATACATCTTTGATTAACTAAAATTAAGATGCAGGAAAAAAAGGCACAAGGGCAAATATTTTAGATGTAGTAAAAGAAGTGGTGAAAAGAGATAGGGTATCTGCAAGCACCATTTTCTTTCCAAATTCAAAATAAACAAAACATACTGTGAAGATATTTCTCCACTAAGAACAGCACACAGTTTTCATCAAAATGAAAAGGATTTTACTACAATATTTAAAAATGGGACTGGAAATGATGTGCAATGTTACATCTAGGGTCAGTGTATTAGTTACACAGCATACTTGTTCTTACAGCATGAGGTCATGTCTGCTGCTCATGGCTGGGTTGTATAACAGTGTACAAATCTTGGCCATCCTAGATGAGGTGGTGATATGCAGCAGGTTCATATGCTGAATTCCAAGAAGCCAAAATTAATCTCAAATTTTTTTCTCATGTGAAATAGTAGGCTGAACCTGAAAGGTGAGGTGGAGGTGTCTGAATTCGTTGTGGACTGAGATTAAGCTAGTGATGTATTCTGAGGACTGTTACCAGTTATTAATCTTCCTCTTCCCACAATGTAGCAGAATGAGAAAAAAAAAAAAAAAAAAATCAAACAACCCCAACCTCAGCAAGCAGTTTGAACTCTTTGACTGCATAAATATAGCTGATGGCAAAGAAAGTAGCAGTCTCCTTGTCTCTGTTAAAATATATGTCCACATTGAGAAGTGACTAGCTGCACTAAACTGTACAATTTCCAAATTGAAAAATTTGGTCTCACCAGACGTTTTGAGAGTAACAACTTGCAGAAGGTTTATTTGATTTTATTTTAAAGGTGTGTTATTCTTCCTGTCATACTACTAACAAGTTATTTCCAGCACAACCAAATGCTCTTTATCAGTAAGGGGACAAATGTCCCAAATCCATAAAAGAAAACCAATTCTGAAGCAAAAAAAGGAAGGAGATTAGGTTAGTTGCCCATAGAGCAACCAGTCATTGTAGCAGATTTAGGTTCTGCTCAAAGAGTTCCTACCACACAAACATATCTGCAGATGCGAGTGATACCACCTGTTTCAAGGAGGTTTTAAACATTAACAGAACTGTTCACAGAAACATGCCACAGAATTAGAGACTTTACAGATAGTCTTGTACATTGAAACAACCTTAGTCATTTGGCAGCCAAAAGTGTACTTAGAGGTCTGAAAAATACAACATATCTAGTTCTGTCTTTATCACTGAATAATCAAGACTTTCTTTTCCTGTTGTATGCTTTCTACAATGAAACAAGAAGATTTGGTGATGAGAGGAGGGCTGTTCTTTAGATGAGCTTTTCATGCTGAGTCCCATAATATTCTTGTAACAGAATATTCTGTTACAAGATAATATGTAACATCCTATGTTAGGAGGTTACAGATTGGATGGGTGAACAGCTAGGCTGGTAAAAAACAGTTGGACAATCAGGCTTAATTGTAGTTGTTAATGAATGATGTAATCTAGGTGGAGGAGAGTAACAAGTGGAGTATCTCTAGGGTCTATCACCAGACCTGTCGTGTTTAACATGTTTACCCATGACCTGGAAAAGGCACCAGAGTGGACTATTGCAAGTTTGTAAACTACACCAAACTGATAGGAGCAGTTGATATGCTCAAGGACATGGTTGGCATCTAGACAGACCTAGAACTGCTGCAGGGATGGACCAAGAGGAGCCTTATGAAATTCAGCAAGGTGAAAGCAAATCTCTACACATGAAGGAAAGAGTCTCTTGTAATGGTGTAGGCTGGGGGCTAGCTCTGAGAAAGCAGAGGGAGGCAGTGAGGTGAGCATGAGCCATGCCTTGACAGTAAAGAGGGCTGAATTAGGAGGAGCAGAGCCAGCACACTGAGGGAAGGCATTATCCCCCTCTACTCAGCACTCTTTAGACTGAGCAAGAGCACTGTGCCCAGTTTTGCATCACCCAGTGAAAAACAGGCATTGAGAAACTGGAAGAAATTAATCACAGAGCCACTGTGCTGGCTGTAGGCTGGAGCATTCACCGTGTGGGGAAATGCTGAGGGAGAAGGGCTTGTTCAGCCTGGAGCAGGGGTGACTTCAGGCAGATCAAGCAGCTGCCTCCTGGCATCTGTAAAGGTGGTATCAAGAAGACAGAGCCAGGCACTTCACAAACAGCAATGGTGAGAGAACATGAAGCTACAGGTGCAGCCTGAACCAGGAGACATTGTGACTGTTCATAAGAAAAAGCCTGTATAAATAAAAGGAATATTTTTAACAGTTATGACATTGACAGTAATGTGTGTAAAGGACTTTTGTGAGTAGCTATTCTTTATACCCTCCAAAGAAAATTAATGCCTGGGTTCTTAGTAATGAAAAAGGCTTATAGAAACCAAAGCTATAATCTCAGCTTCAAAATAAATATCCAGGGGTAACTGTATCATGTGTAGTAGCCTCAATTAATAAACCAGTGAGCAAAGTAATGGAGTCAAATATGTAACAGTCACTCAGGAAACTGCTCATTATTGTATATCATCTAAGGACACAGCTAGTTAATACTAACAGCATCACATATCTATTGATAAAATGCAAATAGTGTTAATCAATCAGCAGCTGAATCACATGCTGCAACGCTATACATGGCTGATGACCTTATAGATTTTTATTTTTTTTTTTTTTATGGTTGGGATCATCTGTTTTTCTTTCAAAACATTACCACAGCAATCTGTTTAAAGCCTAAGCACAAACATTGTTCGTTATCACATGATAAATTGCTTCTGTGGATCAGACACAAAAAGCATTGAAAGACATATTTAATGAAGCAGAAGAAAGGAGATTGATAATGGGGAGAGAAATATTCATTCCCAGTATATAAGTGGATAATTCATAATCCTTCTTTTAGAGGTATTTTGTATCATCATACCAAAATGATATAATTAAGACATGTTGAGTGTGTTAAAAGTTGGGTGTGTTGTTAAAGCAGCGTTCATTTGCTGATTTTGTTTTTGTTTTGCTTGCATATCATCCATACAGTTCCATTACTTATTTCTGATAATGTGGGAGTGCTCAACTTTTCCAGATATTTTCCAAATACTTGACATGGCAGATTTCAGAAGCTAAGAACTTCAGCTGGACAAAACAGATTATGTAGGGCAATAGGATGGAAGGTAGTCAGTGAGCAACTAGGTGGAAAAGGTAGGCAGGCATCCTGTTAGTTTCAATTATTTCCTCTGCTCTGTAGTTTGTTTTATCAATCTAAGCTGACTCTTTTTTTAAGAAAGAAAAGTAAGAAAACTTTCCTTCTCCAAGAATTTTCCAGCAAATTTGTACTTTAACAGGATAAAATATGCATGGGGGAAAAAAAAAGTACACAGCTTCCCAGTTCAAAGAGTTTGAGTATTTTTGATTGGGTTGTTATGGAGCTTTTTTCCTCTGGTTAATGCATAACTTTCTGCACAGAGGATATGTACAGGATGTTTCTGCACTTCTAGATATGAAAGAAGTTAAAAAAAATGAGGGAAAATATGATGACTTAGGCTGGATTTCAATAAAGGAGGTGTGGAGATAATAGAGGGACACTAGGAGATGTCATGTAACTAGATACTCCAAAATGTCTTCTGTAGCACGTCACAAGCTGCAATGCACTTCAAATAATTAATGACAGCCACCATTACACAGAGTTACAACATCAAAACAACTGGGAAGCTACCACTCAAGAAAGAAAAAAAAAAAACCTGGCCTGGAACAAAAGGCTGCATTATTTGCAAAGGATGCATCAGTAACTAACTTAGTGCCAAGAAACAAAACATTTTTCTCAGTTGAGGCTTTAGGAAACAGATGAAAATACAAAGTGAGGATCAACTGTCCATGGCAGATATTATAAAGTGCCTGACTGGATAGAAGAAATGAGTTTTGAGTGAGGAAGCACTAACAGAAACAAGGTCCTGGCACAGGCACAAGACTGTGTTAAGGCACCAGGCACTGCACTGCACCTGGAGGCCTGTGAAACAACCAAACTTCAGCCTGTCCCACAGTGAAACACAAGGACAAGGTCTGGTAGAATCTCACATAGCACTAGTTTTGCCCATTTGTAGTACATGTTGAGTTAATTTACTTCATCCCTTAAATGAGGAAATAGTACAACCTTATATTTGTGTTTTGAAACATCAGTCTAAGCCTAATTAGTTATTTACTCATACGGGGCTTACATTATGTAAGAACCAGGTAGCAAACAGACTGAATACCTGGGTTGTGACTGGCCTCACTAATGAGTAACACCTTCCCTTGATCAATGCCACTTGATTTTAAAATCATTAAAAAAAGAAGACCCTGGAAACCAGCAATGAGTTAGCCTCACATCATGGGACAGAATTTCTTGAATAATACACCAAAACATATGGAAGACAGGGAGCTGATTAGAGACAGCCAACATGTTTTCACTATATTTTCTGCTGACCACTTGCCTGACATAAAATGGGATTATCATTAATAGACAGAGCAGCAGCCAAACTCCTCTTTCTACTCCCACATCGTACACCAGAGATCCAAAGTGCCAGACACCCAGGGGGAGGAACAAGTCAATGCACTCACCCACCACATATTCTGTGAAGAAGGGGACAAGTTGACAAAGGAACCATTCCATGGGAGATTGAATCAGCCTGACAATGAGTTCAATGAGTCCAGAGAGACTCATGATCCTGCCCCACCATCCTGGGAACTCCACTTGCTATGAAGACTCAGGGAGCCCTTTCAATAACAAAAGACCCCACCCAGCCTATACACTGTGTAAACAAACCTCCCAACTCTTCCCCAAGCAGTCAGTTCTTATGTAGGTGGCTACTTGCCCCACCTCCAAGTTAATGTGGAAGGTGAAGGCACCTGGTGGTGATCTCCTAATCAGTTCCCACCCAAGCCTGGCCAGACCCTGGGTGAAAAACGATCAGGAGGGTCTTTCTTGCCTGGTTGTGAACATAATCCATATGCCAACCCTCATTCAGGGCTGGGGGTTTCCCCTCCTTTGACCCCAACTAGTGTACTGCATCCATCTCTGGAGTCTCCAGTACAAGAACAGCATGGACCTGCTCCAGAGGAGGGCCATTGAACCATCAGAGGGCTGGAACACCTCTTCTGTGAAGAAAGGTTGAGACAGCTATGGTTGTTCAGCCTGAAGAGAAGGCAGCTCCAGGGAGATCTTATTGTGGCCTTTCAATATATAAAGGACATTTATAAGAAAAGTGGAGAGAGACCTTTTACCAAGACCTGTATTGACAAGACAAAAGACAATGGTTTTAAACTGAGAGAAGGTAGATTTAGACTGGATGTAAGGCAGAAATTTTTTATGATGAGGGTGGTGAAGTACTGGAACAGGTTACCCAGAGAAGTTGTGGATGCCTCACCATCGGAAGTGTTCAAAATCAGGTTGGACAAGGCTTTGAGCACCCTGAGCAAGTGACTGCCCAGCAGTCATCCATGATATAACACCAAAATCATCTGTGATCCCACACCGTGACAACGTCCCTCTTCTGAACAAGCCTTCCATGGATGAACTTTAGCTGGCACGGATGGGTTCTCTAATCCAGAATGGTTCCTTAAGGAGAGATGGACAAAGACATCTCAGGACAAGAGAGTGGTGGGCAAGCTAGTTCTATATTAGTCTTCCTTAAAAGCAACAATAAAAATAAATATTTTAAAGCTTCTAAAGAACAGGAGGATAAATATAGCAAATATCATTCCCAGTAGATATGAAGATTGCCTGAAACAGAGAAATGGTTTTCAGATTTGCTGCTTGGATAGAAAGGAGATATTAACATTCTACCACGACGAAAAATCATACCAGCATTGTTAAGCAAATTAACAGACTTCCACTGTTTTCTAATTATTTGGGAAAATAGTTGGTTTATTCTTTTTATTTCTATTTTTTAAACTCAAATTCACCTCCTGACTAAAACTTGTATTTGCTATTCTGTTCTTCCTGGGTCAGGTGTCCTAAAAAATATATCTAATACCTAATAACTTGCTTTTTTGCATTGGCATTGACTTGTGCTGACTCATTTCAGCAAAGAAAGACAGGCTGGCAGGGCTGGTAGAAGGATCCAGAAATTACAGCTTAAATTAAAGTCCTCTGTGAGTCACACTTGGCTATCAGCTGTACATCTGACATTGGTGATACAGGTCTAGACAAACTTATTACATGCTGGCATTCCAAATCTGAGTTCATAACATCTGTCCTCCTTATACTGGGACATGGTTGCTCAGTAAGAATAGTCTATGACTAGTTCTTGAACAAACCTCTGTATTTATTCCAGCACATCATGCTTTGGGACACAGTAAAACACATCTCTGAGAATGATCATATAATGGAAAATACACCTTCACAATGTTGTTTTTATTTTTATACGGTGAGACAGTTCAATCACTTTATTGCTTTTAAAGCTGTGGACCATTGTACAGATTTCCAAAGCAAAGCACTCAGAGCCACACTGAAAGTGTTGAATTAGTGTTCACTGTGGAGAAGAATGAGCAGAATCTTTCCTGCTAGGGGAAAAAAAAAAAAAAAAAGAAAAAAAAAAAGAGGACTCTTTGGGAAAGTTGTTGTAATACCCTTTAAGTGATTTATGTTGCAAGAGAATAAATTTAGAGTAACTGCCTTAACACCACTGAAGATCTACCTAAAATCTAGACTAGCAGTGACCCAACATATCTCCATTGCAGTAGCAGGCAAAAGGATACTTTTGGTACAATCACTTTGAATATTTCCACAGGACCTGAACCATCTTCATTTCCTATGATAGTATCTTTAGACATTAGTGTCTGTTTTTTTAGCACAATATCATTTCACTACAGGTTTGCCTCCTAACCCAACGCACAGCTATCTCTGGTTGTTCAGGCCATTCTTTTCCACTTCAGTACAAAGCAAACTAAGTTAAATTACCAACTCCACACATCTTAGAAGTTGACAAATTTCCTTTCCAGCTCACAGTCATACTACAGACACCCTGGAGTCTGGGCTACACTCTCACAGCAGTCCAGATTAGAGGGATTCATTAGTTAACAATTTTTTAGTTAACATCAATCCTATTTTAACTCAAACAGATTACACAGAAGTTAAACCAATGTACTTGTATAGTTTTCTGACTTCATCTTTACATATTACTTTTCTCTTAATAGCATGTATGTATTTTGATTTGTACTTATTAAAAATCATTTAGCAGAGAGATATTTCTGTCTCCAGATAGCCTTTGCAAACACCAAGTTAATCAAAACTGAAAACATACTTTCAGGAATTTGCTGTCCATTTAATTCTCCCTTTTAAGGCATTGAATCAAGCTACCACTCTATCATAGCAAAACCAGCTACATTTTCAAACAGGTATGTGAGGATTTAAATGTTTTACTCTCATTGACTTACACAGGGCTAAAGTAGCCAAACCCTTATGTTGTTTTAAATATAGTATCCCTTTTTAGCTTGAGAAAATATAGACTTATTTAATAATGATGGGTACTAGGTGTAAAAACAATTATCATTAAAACCTTCTAGAATTTTTCAAGGAACATATGAATGCTCTTTATATTATTTTTTTTTTCATAGTTATGGGGGAAGGAACCTGAAATAATTGTAGGGACATCAAAATATTCATCTTCAATGGAAAGTAGGAAGGAGTTTATTGACTATTGTTGGTTGAACTGTGACTGATGTTACGCATCATCTGAAATGAGGGCTACCACAACTGTTTATTTATATAAAGAAATGCATCAACAGCCACCATACTAACTTAATGTCACAGAGGGGTTTATGACACCTATTGTTTTCATTTTCCCAGTGACTCTCTACTCCTTTTTTTATGTCAGACTGTGCTTTTGATGGATTTTGGAGACCTTTTAACACGCCAGAAGCATTTCTGCACAGAGAAGAAGATTCTGCCAATGTCTGTTGCCATCTCATAGCAAGCTCTGTTGGGCTGCAGTGCAGGTACTGACATGAATCTGTGAAGAACAATTCCATAAATACATATCCAAGATGCAAAACCATTTTGAAAAAGACAAGGGTTTACAGAGCTAGATGTTACTGCTCAGAGCTACAAAAAAGAAAAGGGAAAGTGGGGAGAGCTTCTGAACATCTGAATATGACCTTTCTCCAGCTACAAAGAGCTCCAGAACAGGGAGTCTGTCTGAAGAACACAAACACATGCAGCTCTGTTTATTATTTCCACTGGTTATGTCTACTCATTTCACATAGACTGGTGTTCTCAGTCAGAAGGGTGCTTCTTGCATTAAACTCAAGTCCCTGAATAACTGAACTGTGAAGTTTTGGGAAAAGGCACATTTAAGGTGGTAGGAAAAGGGAACAGACAGCCTTAATTATGAAGTCCAGAGCAGCTGGACTGTGACGTCCTGTTTCTGGGAAGAAATCATAAACAGACAACCTAAGGCCAAGCAATGTATTGGACTGGCACAGAACAGGGAGGGAGGGACGTCTCGGAGTACCTGGCTCAGTAGACTTGGGAGCAGCAAAGCAATTTAGTTCATGGTGTGTAGAGGGAGTGTAAATGGGCTCACAAAGCTTCTCTTTCATTTTCCTTCTGACTTGGCCAAGTTTTATCCCTAGCACTATGTTACCAAAAAAAGATTGGCCTAGTTAGTCATCTTAAAAACTCAGCTGAGTATTGGTTAGATGACTTTGGAAGCTTCTGAGCTCATTATTTATGGATACTTGGTGACCTTTCAACAGTAATAAATCCCACGTTATTAAGAAAAGGAGAGCTAAACTGTACTCTTAGGAAGCTTGCAAAGTCCTTCATATTTCTATGAACACAATGCAAACACAGACACCTTTTCTGATATTTGGTTTGTGGTACCGAACAATAAAGGGTAAACTTATTTTAGCAACCAGAATCGTGCCTTCCCTTCATCTTCACTTTCTCATCCATTCAGCAACAAAAGCATTTACTTTTATTTAGTGTTACAAAACTTTTCTGAGTAATGCTGTAGCCAAATATTTCCTTTGTTGGCTGGATGACTGATGTAATATAAAAACACTTATTAATTATATCTCATATAAAATATATATTATATAGTGAATGACTCTACACGTCATAGTTCTTAAAATAGAAGCCTGCAAAATTTAACATAAAAAGCAAGAATGTTTCACTCTCAATAAACGTAGTATTTACATTTTGTCCCTTGTGGTGCATAGGTTGATTCTTTTTGTGGGTTTGTGTTTTGCCAGTTACGTGGCCCAGCATAAGGGATACAGCCATCAGTAGAAAGTATGCACAAAATTTATTGTCTAATCTCAGTGAATACAGAAATAATATAATTTGGTTAACACCCAGGGCAATAAGCAGGGTAATGCAGCTACTCATAGTGGATGTTATAACAGAGGAAAGAGTCAGCCAAGACAAAAATCCAACAGAGGAACAAATAAGTCAAGTCAGAAATAGGGTAACAGAGGAATGAATAAGCCTAGTCAAAAATCTGTTCATAGTCATACTAAACTCACTATAGAAATTACCAAAGAGATATACTGCCTTGTCCTGTCCAGTTCTGTGTCCTGTCCTGCTATTGCTGGGAATTTCAGTTGCAGGGAACAGTCAAGGGGCCCTTCTGATAATGGGGAAAACCCTACGTGGTGTATCCATCTGTAGGTAGGCTTCTGAATTCGCTGCAAGTGGGACCAGCTCTTATACTGTTCAATAAACAACTGCAGTCACACAAGTGACCTGCAAAAGTAAATTCAAAACCAGGACACCTGGTGTTGTCCTCCTTATGGGCTTTTTTCCAAGGTCAGTCAAGCCTTGATAGAAAACCAAAAAGGAATATTTCTTCTCCTATTTTGGTTTTAATCACACATTTCTCAAGATAACTGGGGGTCTGTAGACCAGACACCCATCTAGTTTCCCAGCAGAGAGAAAAATCCTCTGCCTGGTTGTGAGAATCATCCACATGCCAACTTTAATTCAGGACTTGGGGTTCAGAACCCAGCACTTCAGTTTGATACTCTGCTAGCTTTTCTCAGAGTATTATTTTGTCACTTCAACGAAGATAACGGTTTGTCAATGATTCCAGCATAAACCTATATTTTCATTGGTTTATAGCTCTGTCATAAGAATTGGCTGTGGGATGAAACTTGGTATCCTAGGTCTATCTACGGTACAAACATTTATTTTCACTATATTTCTTTTAAATTTTATATTTTTCAAGTTATATAAAAGTTATATCAGGATGCATGTGTGGTTTAAGATTTTTACTTTATTGGAAACAAAAAAGTTCCACATTTAAGAAGAAGATAAAAAACTTCGTAACCAAAACTAATCAGTTCTCTTGGAATGCTAACAGCTGACTTTTAAAAAAAAAACTCTCCAAAATATTTCATTGTTAATAGTTCTGACTTTCTGGGTAGTTCTTTCCATACAATGTTCTTTCTGTTTGTTTATTTCTTCCCAAAGTGTAAGCATTAAGAACAATGACTTCTACAGTCTAAGTAGACAAAGCATATGATAGAAAACCTTTGTTTTCCTTGGTTTTGTTTTGTGCCTTCCTGTCTACAAAATAATTCCTCCCTGTGAAGACAGCCCCAAGTCTTTTCCAAGTGTTATTTCCTGAATGACACTCCTTCCTCACTATCTTTTCTTGTTTGTGAACAATAAAAATACCAAAGAACACTGTCTTCTTGATACTAAAACACTGAAGGGGCATACATAATTTGTGCTTTTCTTGCCAGCAGTCACAGAAGAATCAAAGTCACTTGCATTGGCATATCTAGAAAAGACACAGAGAAAAATCAGTTCTAAACTGGACATTGAAGCTTAATTCTCAGTGACCTTACCATTAGGACAATGTGTTACATTACTAGAGTTTCTACAGTGTTCTGTTATTAGAGTTGTAAATATATAGTCTCACTGGAGAACTGAGACAAAATGTAGATCTGTTTTGCAAAAACTCTGTCATCCTAAGGGACGTTTGGCAACAGGACACATACTTAAACACTGAGGTCAAATTCACAAACTGCTTTGTGTATACCTGAATGTACACACACCTAAACAGGTGAAAGAATGGTGTGTGTCAAGGGTACTTCTTGATATATTTCTTTATCTGCCAATTACATTTTTGCTATTTAGTTAACATAGTTTTACTGTAAGCTATGCAAGTAGACACAGTGATTTTGCCTTTTCTCTATTTCATGACAGTGCTGAAAATAACTTCAAGATTGTCACAAAACAGAAATTATTGGTGAGAAATAGACTTTGTAGCATTAAATCTCTTAAGTACTTTGAAAAGGAGTTCTTCCATCAGAGGCTCCTCGAACTGTTTCTTTGGCAGGGTGGCTGTTAGCAGCTGGAGAAGAGAAAGTGTGGATTGCTGCTGGCAAGCCCACAGTGAGGCATGCCTGGCTGTGGTACCCATCTGTGACAAGAGAAGGGGCTGCAGACGTGGCTGTAGATGAGCAGAGTATCGCCAGGGCAGATCCAAGGGGAGGCTGGAGGTGGGAAAGCTCTGAAACTGCCAAGAATGATTCATTCATGGAGCCTGAAGTTCCCTGAATCACACTTCAGCTTTGCTCCCGCCACGTGAGCAAGCCAAATGCACCCATCAGGAGACCAACAGCATCCAGACCTTGTTTTTGGAAACCTGTAACTGGAAGCACCAGCTTAATGTTAGTTTTGTGGGCCTTTTGAAGCTATTGTTTTAGCAGGCCTGTTGGTCCAATGAAGTAATCTATTGAAGGCTCAATTATTCTGATTTTATTGACTCATGCACATTTATAGATTTTTTTTTTTTCAATCATGCTATTCTGAATTGACAGTATAATAGGATTTAGTTGATGAAATCATTCAGCTATCACAAATTGTTTGCTTTTGCTCACTTAAATATGCTATTGTGCATTTTTTTCACAGATAGGCAGTTATATACTGAAGGTATGAAAGGCCTGACGTGGCACATCAAGGTTGCACAAACAAGCTGTGTTATTCTGTCAGTTCATCCTGAGGCAGAGTTAGGTCTCCTATACCAAGTCTCAGCTTTGAATCTGATTTTGCTGACCATCTTTAACTCTGTTCTGTTTTGGTTTGGTTTTTTTTTTCACAAAGCGTTGAACTTGGATTGTACAAAAAGTTGTCTAATCCACTGGTTTTAATCAAAAAGACTTAATTATTACTTGATATTATATGTCCTAAATAAAAAGAAGTACAAATTTTATGAATTGCTAGGTTACTAAGACTCTCAAAGACAATGAAGCTTTGCATTTCAAGTAGGTTTTTATTCTGCCTAACTCACACCCTTATATCTCTGACTGATATGTATTTATACAAATCAAGGCTATGCTGCAAATATTCCTTATATTATGAGATACTGTCAGGCATTCACATTGTAGCTAATGTCATTTCTATACAAAATCACAGCTGTACTTCATAAAAATTTCCTTCTTCTATGTCATTAAATCTTCTCCATAATAAATCCCAATTATGTGAAATATTAAAAAGAGATAATTTATCCACTGTTTCAATCTTTATTTTTATAAAACCCAATTTGTTTTCCAATTCACAATTAGGTAAAATCACACCCTCTTTATTGAGTTCAAAATTATAGCAGCATCAACATTTAAAAACTAATGCAGAACACATTAAAAATAATATGGTGGAACTCACTTTGATGAGTAATCATTGTAACATCAAATAAACTAGGATGTCAAATCAGACTTGAGATTTGAAGAGTTGATTTGTACTTGCCTTTGTCAAAAAAAAAGCAAAAGGTCTCAACATTGCAGAGTTCCTGATTTGCCTGCACAATTCTCCTGCACAAGCAGTCATTGAGATCAAGAGGTTAGGACTACTCAAAACAAGTTTGATAGCTTTATTGAGTCCCAAGAACACCTAAATATGATAAAAAGTATATGAGACATTCTTTCTTCTGAGTAAGAGCATATCTCTTATGTCTTCCTAAGTACTAGAAATAAAAGGAAAAGGGCCTTTTACTGTGGAAAGTTATCTTTCAAGTGTGCATTTGGCAGTTTTTTCTGTCTTCCTCTGGGGTATCTAGCAAAAGCCACTGGAAGAGCTCAGGTAATATACAAAAATGAATCACTGGTCTAGTACCCTGCAGAAACTTGTATTCTCCAAGCAACTGCTGAAGCTATAGTCTGAATCTCCAAATACTATGAAATGATACAAAAATCTTAAAGGCTATTTAGAAATTACTGTCTACTATCTTTCTATTTTATGGCATTTCTAAAACAAATTTTTTTGGGTGGTGTCACTGAGGACTCAGTGTAACATAAGAGTTATTATGGAACTGGCTATTATTAAAATGCATAGACAGTGTAAATAAATCCCCCAAACTTTCAATTTAAAACCAAAATGTTAATACAACCATTTTACTGTGAATTGCTTTGACATTTTGCAATGCCTTTACATCTGTAATACACCAAAAGAGTGCTTCTCAAATTTATGGGGAAATTTACCCTTCTTTCTTCCTTTTTTTTCTTTTTTTTTTGGTGCTTCTTTGCATCTTTCATATCTAGCACAAACAGAATATAACCAACCCCTTGAAATGCAATTCTACCATACTTCAGCTTCCCTTAACTACAAATCCCACAGAATAGGCAAAAGTGCAGACAGACCATAGACTTTCTTTCCACCACATAGGTGTCACCAGTACAGAAGAATCTGAAAGTTACATCTGGATCCATATTAATGGGTAATTAATTTTATGTTAAGTGTCTTTTAAATGGTAAATTATTCCATAATCTAAGTGGGGTGTCTTGTAGAAGGTCTCTCATTTACTCTGGTGTTCTAAATCAAAGTGTGTCCTTCTCACTCCCCAAAAAAACACCTGATGACAACAACACTTTAGAATCTTAAAATTAAATTGTCCTCTTTACCTGTAGCTAAGGAAGCCCAATCTGTGGGGATTTTAGACTAGAAGGGTGATCTTGGGGAGGTTATTTAAGCTTGTGTATTGCTAGAAGCTCTCAGTCATTGAATCTTCTCCTGGACACAGGTTTCTGTGTTTGTCACAGAGCACTATCTGTCATTAGAGGGAGATTGACATGCTTAGACAATCACTTGCAGACTCTCATGAGTCTGCATGTGAGTGATAGCTTCTCTTGAAATTTACTGTATGCAGCATTTTAGGGTTTGATACAGCTGGGTTCATTAATCATCCATTCATTGTCCTTGACTTATTTGTCTGTTCCTTCTTTCCTACTTTTAGAGCTGTGCTATGTTTTTCAGGAATAAGGAAATGTTCATAATTACTTATATTGTTCTTGGTTTTTCTCTAATTATCTTAGAGACTACAAAGCAGATTACTAGTATATGCATTCCACCCCTAGGAACCATCACTGTTAAGGAGAACCATTTGGCTCCTCACAAAAAAAATAATAGATATCTCACCTTTCCCAGTGTTCAGGAAGCAGCAGTGTATGGAAAACAGTAGCCAAGTTTCCTCCTTGGAGGCTTTATTTTGTATTGGTGACTGTAATGACCAGTTAATAACCTAATTTTAAAAATTGTGATGAATACAAGTGAAAATTTCCATCCTAGTTTGGCTCATCATGTAGCTATTTAATACAAAAGTCTCTAAGTCTTACTATTTTTAGAGAATTGAAAATTCTTTATTTCCATATTCTATTCATTTCTTGAAAAATTGGACACATAAGCTAATCATGTGCTCACTCTTCTCAAAAATCAAATCACAAAGTCTTAATGCTTTACTCTACAATATCACTAATAAAAATTCATCTTTACAAAGGATCTGGAAAAGATAATTTTGTGCTTTCACTATATTGCTTGTAGAAGGATTCCAAAGAAATGTGAGGCTGCAGAAGGCTCTCTGGTCTCAGATCAGGCTACTGGAAATGATTATTCAGCCATTACAAGAAGCAGACAGTAAAAAAAAAAAAAAAAAAACCACAAACAATGGACTCTTTAAATTTAAAATAACACATTCTTTCAACAAAGAGTTTTATTGTTTAGGCTGTCAAATGAAAATTTTTTAATGTTTTAATTGTACTCTGAGGAGATAAAAATTACCTATATAAAGAAAACAACAATAATAAAGTGATTAAAAAAAATCAAGGACACCACAAAGATAGAAATTACATTTTTAATTATACAGCTAATTTATGGGCCTTCATGAAAGCCAATAAGACACCTCTACAATGTAAATAAGAATCTGATAAATGATCATGAATGGCTTTAGCCTACTCCTTTCAGCTTTGTAACTTCCCGTAATGATCTAGAGCACAGGGGCAAAGTATTTCCCAATAACACAGCAAATATGTTTGTAAATAGTCTGGTGTCACCAAGTGGGATGGGTTTTTCTGGTTCAGTTTGGAATTTTTTTCCAGAATTTCTAAGCCTTCAGTACTGCAGATTTTGTTACTGGGAATGTAGAAAAGTTAAAGTGAATTAAGGTCCATTTTTTCCCACCTTTTATATTGTTTTAGGTGATGTTTTACACAGAAGAGGAAATTTTAATATAATAAATACCTGTACCTACTTGCTAAAGGATCTGTCCTGGTTCCGTGTAAAAAGGGGTTCAGGGCAGGACCCACATGGAACAGAACTATGTATTCACCTCTCCATCCCTGAGAGAGAGAGAGAGACACTTTGGGGAAAAAAAATGAAGTATATTGTTTAACAAGGAACAGAAAATGAAAAAGAGAGGTAAGGAAAATAATATATACAAAGATTAGGGGAAAAATACAAAAAATAAAATATACAAAACCCTCAGAAATGGTTCCAGGGTCCCAGGGAGTGAAAGGAGAACTTTCCTCTCCGAGCTCCAAGGCAGGAGTGAAAT
>NW_008608759.1:0-9373 GCF_000691845.1 Merops nubicus | reverse complement strand
ACAATGGTTTCACCCCCACCCGGGGTCCTCCCAGTTGCTGGAAGGTCACGCCCTCATTCCAAGCCTCAAACCACAACAGGATCATAAAAAGTTTTGTACTTGAAATTTAACACCAGTAAATATATTTTATAACATCTGAAACACATCTGAGAAAAAAATATTTAAATTAAAATTGGTGTTTACTGGCCTTTTGACAGACAGAATTATCACTCTAAAAAGAGATTAACAACAGGAATTATGAGGGGTTGCAGAATACTCACCAATTTTGCTATCTAGGCTCAATCCTCAATTAATTCAGAAAGGTGAACTTTCAATGTATCTATTTAAAGAGCATGATTCTACGCTGTGCTGCCCATCCCAATCATGAATTGTGTGCTGCACTCTTTTTACAATTGGATCTGTTGTGACTATCACGGCTCAGAACTAGGAAATGCAGCCCTTTGTGCTCTCTGTGGCAAACTGAACATGATTGTTCAATATAAAGTAAAACTTATAAAGTGGAAAGGAGGTTGGCACATGAAACCCATCATAGATCTAATGGATTATGTGTATGCAGATTCTATGTCTCACTTCAAAGATAAATTGCTGCGGTGTAATAATCATATAACAAAACAAAACTTTAGCCACATCTGTTTTTTAAAAATCCCTTTTTTATGAACTTATTTCACTGTGTGATGAAAATTAATACTACACACTGTTAGGGAAAAAAAACCAAAACGACCTCAACCCTAATACAGGAGAACAAAGGAGAACAATAGTGTTTTCCAAATAATTCTAAAGGAATACATTGCTAACTCTTACTGGTTTGAAATAATATGACCTAAGAGTTCAAATCTTTGCTCTAATCTAACAATAAAAGGAAAAGTCATATATTTCTAATTTTGTTATTCATTGTGTGCTCTCATGCTGCTTTTATATTTATGCGTATACTCTGCTAATCCATCTGTCCCTCCATATCCATAGTCTGGCACCAGCAGAATTATCTCTGAGAAGAATGTAAATACCATAACGCAGCTGCAAGCACAAAGGCACATGACTGCTGTCAAACAAAATGACAAATGTTTACATTTTAGGTCTCTAATTTCTGTGTAAGTAGTTCTTACCTTACTTTTTTTGTGGTCTGAAGGAATGGAAGTGATTGTCTATCATTGCAAAACTGCATCATTTGGGTCTCTGAGCAGGAAGGAAATATTGGAGTGGCATGTCCTTTTAAATGCAGGCACAGCCATTGACACACACAATTTTGCTTTTCTTTGTAACAGAGATTGGCTGTGTTAGCTTGCTTGTGTGTAACTTTCCATGAAGAGGGATGACAGCATCATCATTAAAAACAACTCTAAAGATTTTTAGGTTTTTTTTATGCTATACAAGGTGAAAGTAGTCTCCAAATATTTATGGAGTGGCATGTCCTTTTAAATGCAGGCACAGCCATTGACACACACAATTTTGTTTTTCTTTGTGACAGAGATTGGCTGTGTTAGCTTGCTTGTGTGTAACTTTCCATGAAGAGGGATGACAGCATCATCATTAAAAACAACTGTAAAGATTTTTAATTTTTTTTATGCTATACAAGGTGAAACCAAAGTTTCAAAATATTTACTGCTCATCTACAGACAAATGAAAATCTCACTAACATTCCTGAGGGGTGAGGGGAGACATAGGCAATTGCTGTTTCTGATAAAAAGCCTTAGCCTTTGTAAAATTTTTTGGATGCTTGAATGATTTTTTTTCATCTTATATATATTCATTTTTATACCAAGTACAGCATATTTTTTAGAAAACTCTTTCAGGAGAAAGTGAACTCCAGATCCCTGCCCATATTCTAAATTGGCTAGAGGAAGATGCTGAACTTAGCCTCCAGCACTTAGGTAAGAATCTTTATAACTGAGGTCTGAGAGACAGCAGGACTAACACATGGAGTTGTGCCCATAACTGTGTCTCCCATGCCTGCAAAACAAGATGGGAAGGACAACCAAGCCGCCTTAAAGTAAGTGTTTAAGGACTTGATTAAGTTGCCTGAAGACGTATATATTAGCATCTGTAAGTGTTGTGTGGTGTATGAAGCACTCAGGTGGGGTGGGCCAATATGATGCAGGACATAGGGGAGGTCTGTGCCAGAATAGACAGGCATTTGGAGAACAGAAAGGGTTTCCTAGAGAAAATTAATTGGTATAAGTTGCCCCACCCAAGGCAACTGAATCACATCAGGCTAATAGCCTGAAAACCCTTCCAAAACAATGTAAGCCTCCTATCCTGGTTCTCAGTGAATAATTAAGATGTTACATTAGCTGGAATTTAAGTTAGACGAGGAGTATGTGTTGGAAGAAAATCTCTCAGCCATCCCCATTTACTGTGCAGTGGTTGCACAGCAGAGTAGACTTTGAGAGTGCTACCTGTGTTCCATGTGGAAGAAATTAAGACAAATTATATGCTCCTGACGTGAATATAATGCAATCCAACCGTTAATGAGCATCCAATCTCGGGGGCCATAGTGCTAAGCCAAACCATACAGACATCCTGAAACACATAGGGATGGATGTTGGGACCTCAGCATTACCTGTTTCATTCTTCAGATGTAATTGCTTTGAGTTGTACTATTTGCTAAAGTAGATATAATCTACCTATAGCATTTTTCCAGTGACTTTATATAGAAGCATACATTCTATGCACTAACCTAACCAGTCTACCTGTTTTTATCAAAGAGATGTAAGGATTTCCAGGAGAGGAGATATTCTCCATCCCTACTACTGAAGCTGGCCTCCCTCCAGCCAGTATTGAAGAGCCCTGAGTAGAACAGGCTCTTTTCTACAAGGTGCCAAAGATGGGAAACCAGACGTAACCACAGCTCACATACTGGATTGTATGTGTATTCATCCATGAAGCACTCCTAGAAAGACAGAGTGTCCCAAGGTCCCCAAGGTCTAAAATTATCCAGGCTTCTGAGATGAGTAATCTGACTTCAATCTAGCTGTGATTTCTCAGTTCCACTTCTCCAACTGGTCCCATAACCTTTTAGTAGATGCAGAAAGGGCTTTAACAAAAACATTAAGAAAACTTTCAAAGGAATGAAAACTGCTGTGACCTAGAATATACCACAGGGATAAAAAAACTCTGAAGGCTCTCTAATCTAGTTTTCTTCCATACTCAATGTGTGCCCTAATTAAGGACATTCTAGAAAATGTAGGCAGCTGGTACATAATAAAACAATTTTTTTTTTCAAGGTAATTAAGCAGACTTCAGACAATGTTGCATTTCAAACTGTACCATTGCAAAGTTATATGGGAGCTAGGAAGCTGAGAGCTCTTCTGAGCATGTGTGGGAATGCAAATTCAAGGAAAAAAAAAAATTGTTAGAAAAACTTAAAGTTAGGCAAACCTGAAATCAAGTCAGTCTGTACTGTTGTATAATTCTTCATATATTATTAGCTTTTCTGGGGTTTAGGAGTAGTAGTTCTGGTCTAGGAGATGACTACCATGAGGTCCTTTCTAATGTTAGAAACTTTGTGAAGAATCATCTACATCTGGTAGAATTTAGTTTGATTTTTATCAGCTGTGCTAAAAAGCCACAAACAACAGTGCCTGTAACATAGCACACAAACTTTGAGAGCAAAAAGAAATAGGTGTAGTTCATGGGCATGCTGAGAAATGCTTCCAGTACATCTTAGTCTTGAAACATATCAGTGTTGATGAGAGCTTGCCAGTGCCTTTACACAGGACCCTGGATCAAACCTCAATCTGTTCTAAGCAGCTAGGTACACTGTTGCATGTAGAAAATATGATAATCACACACATATTCAGCAGAGATTCAGAAGAATGAGGTGATTTTTCTATAACCTTTGAACCCAGCTATCTGAAGCACAAGGATAATTTCATTGACATGTTTCATGGCTCTCTATATTTATCCTAATGTCTCTTTTATCTCAGACTCCAGTGCCAGGCTGTTCTTTGGCCTCTCTGCTGTGGGAAAGGCTCAAATGGCAGGCTGTGACTCATGTTCTATTAATCTCTGAATGGAGCCACAACTACTTGGAAAGGTTTATGGCTGATGTTTGATCCAACCCCAAAACTTGCATTTGTGCTATACTGCATTTGCTCATCAAATTAAATGTTCTTATGAAAAAAAAAAATAATTATGGTATAATAAATGGCATTTGTTTCCAATTATATTAAAACACATATGTTAACTATTCCAAATGCATGTATAACTTTAAAGAGCTTTAAAGTAATGAGAAATTGCATATAGCTCAGACTTTTTTTTTTTTCTGTATCATTCACACAGTTCATTAGAACATTTTTAAGGATATGGACATATGATTTACTAAAAGTTCAATGAACATATTGCAATATCAATAAGAAGATTCATGTTTGGACACTCTCCTGTTTTATACTCCATAGATCCTGTTTTCCCAGTGTATACTATTCATTAATTTTGAATAAGCTATTCTATATTTTGACCCTTATAAATTGAAGGGATTAAATATTTAGATTTCCCAGAACACTGATACTTCTAATTTCTGTCCAAGCATCTCTGAGTGGTTTTATAATCCTTTGACTATTAAGATAAAATACAACTAAGTAGATATGCGAAGATATGCAAATAAAACTGAAGAACACTGATACTTCTAATTTCTGTCCAAGCATCTCTGAGTGGTTTTATAATCCTTTGACTATTAAAATACAACTTAGTAGATATGCGAAGATATGCAAACAAAACTGAAATATCAATCTCACATGATTAGAACTGAAATTATGTAGGACTTTTTTAAGCAACTATTTAAACATGCCTGTTGAGCATGACAGCCCTGATTTCCTCTCTGAAGGAAATAGAATCCATTCGAATATTCACCACCCACTTCTGCTTGCTTTGTTTTGAAAAGAGGTTTTGAGAACCTCAGTAGGACTATCTGGAAGCATGGAGGCAACTGCTGTAGGCATCTCTAAAACCTTGCTGAGAACATGTCGAGTCTGGAAATCCACAAGGTAAAAAACCAAGAGATGCTTTCCTTCAAAGGCCTTGCACAATCATCAAAAAATGGCTCCTAGACCAAACCAAGTTTCATTAATCTTTTGAGGATGGATTAAAGTGACATAAATCAGATCAGCCTTTGGCTGTCGCAAGCTACGCTGAAGCTGCATCTAATGATTTTTTTCAGCACTTTTAAAATCTCTATTTCTTCTCATTATCTGTGTATGTATCGTGTGTCCACGTCCAGGTGCTGGCAGCAGGAGCTGCAGCCCCAGCCCCCATTAGAGGAGGCTGAGCCTGCCCTGTGCCAAACACAGCCAAGTCCCCAGTGCACCTACTGCAGGATGTAGCTCAGCCTGTCAGCCAAGATGAGGACACCTGTGGGAAAGTGTATTTCAGAAACACTAAAAAATGCTGCACAGAGGTTGTAAGACAGAGAGGAGTGAGAAAAAAAGTGTGAGAAATAACACTGCACGGACAAAGATGAAAGAAGGAGGTGGAAGAATGAAGTTGAACCTAGGAAGAATGGTGAGGGGAGGTGGATTTGGTTTTGCCTTTGTTTCTCATGATCCAAATCTATTCTAATTGGCAAGAGATTAACCTTCCCTAAGCTGAGTCGATTCTGCTCATGACAGCAACTTGTAAGTGGTCTCCCTATGTTTATCAAAACCCATGAGATTTTTGTTGTATTTTCTCTCCTTGTCCTGTTGAGGGGTGGAGTGAGAGAGTGGCTGGGTAGACATCTGGCAGCTGGCCAAAATTAACCCACCACAGTGTATATTGCACCATGAATATCCAAGCCAAGTCCTAGACCTTGCAAATTTCTTCCCAAAACTATTAACATGTTTCAGCTTCTGAATTAGAAGGTAAACACGTTTTAGTTATAGTAACATAATGTGAAGGGTGGATTCCAGCAAACAATGTAGGAAATAGAGACACTGACAATCAATATGCTCAGTGGTGGTCTGCCTAATGCTGACAGGTAAGGAGATGCTGAGGATAAATCTTAAAAGCTCAGAGAATTGTCTTCTAGACTTTGATATCTACATCTGGTTGAGACCTCTGTTTTTAGAAAAGAAAGAGAAATGCAAACAAATTTAAAAGGAAAATAGGGTGCTAATTAATCTGTCATGCTAGCAAAGTCATATCACAAAAAATACGTATCCTAACACTATTGTACCAGTCAGTAAATCCCTCATTCCATTACATCCAGTTATAAATGGTCACAAACTCTCGGCATCATAAAAATGTAAATTTAAACACTGTAGTTCCTATTTATGCCTAATAGCAGCCTGTTGTGTGAGCCAACTCAGCTGGTAACAAAGCACCATACAGCCCCTTGCTCACTCCAACTCACCTCCAGTAGGATCAGGAGGAGAAAATACAACAAAAGGCTTGAGGACTGAAGAAAGGACAAGGAGGGATCGCTCACCAGTTATGGTCACAGGTAAAAGAGAAACAAAATCAATTTAATTTAAACAAAACCACCACCAATTCACCAACCAAATCAGAGTAGCACGATGGTAAGTACAACTGGATCTTAAGCACACCTTCCCATCACACCTCCCTTCTTCCTGAGCCCAGATCTGCTACCTCCTCCCTGCCAGCAGCACAGGGGGGCAGGGAATGGGGGTTGTGGTCAGTCCCCGTCTGTTCCATGTTGTCTCTGCCATTCCCTCCTCCTCAGAGGAAAAACCCTTCTCAGTTCTCCCCTGCAGCAATGTGACATCCCTTCCACAGCAAGCAGTTCTCCACAAACTTCTGTAACTAGAGTCTAACTCTCTTAGTTGGAGTTAAATCCAGTTGGTGGCTAGTCACAAGTGATGTTCCCCAGAGCTCAATATAGGGGCCAGTTCTGTTTAATATCTTCATCAATGATCTGGATGAGGGGATCAAATGCACCTTCAGTGAGTTTACAGATGATGTCAAGTTAGGTGGGAGTGTTGATCTGCTTGAATGTAGGGAGGCTCTACAGAGGGATCTTGCCAGGCTGGATCAATGGGCTGAGGCCAGAGGTATGAGGTTCAACAAGGCCAAGTGCTGGGTCCTACACTTGGTCACAACAACTCCATGCAATGCTACAGGTTTGGGGAAAAGGACCTGAGGGTTCTGATCATCAGCCAGCTGAATATGAGCCTGCAGCATGCCCAGGTGACCAGGAAGGCCAACAGCATCCTGGCTTGTATCAGAAATAACGTCTGCAGCAGGACTAGGGAAGTGGTCATTCCCCTGTACTCAACACTGGTGAGGTCACACCTCAAATGCCATTCAGCTATGGGTCCCTCACTACAAGAAAGACATTGAAGTGCTAGAGCATGCCCAGAGAAGGAGAACAAAGCTGGTGAAGGGTCTAGAGAATACATCTTATGAGGAGCTGAGGAGAGAGCTGGGTTTGTTTAGTCTGGAGAAGAGGAGGCTGAGAGGAGACCTTCTCACTCTCTACAACTACTTGAAAAGAGCTTGTAGTGAGGTGGAGTTCAATCTCTGCTCCCAAGTAACAAGTGACAGGACAAGAGGAAAGAGCCTCCCATTGCATCAGGGGAAGTTTAAATTAGATATTTGGAAAAATTTATTCTTTGAAAGGGTTGTAAGGTACCAGAACAGGCTACCCAGGGAAGTGGTGGAGTTAAAATCCTTCAAGATATTTTAAAGATGTCTAAGATGTGGAGTTTAGGGACAGGTTTTAGTGGTGATTTTGTAGTCCTGGGTTAATGGTTGGACTGGATGATCTTGAAGATGTCTTCCAACCAGAACAATTATATGATCTTATGATTCTGTGAGTCCCTTCTGTGGGGTGTAGCCCTCCCAGCAACAGACCTCTCCATCATGGGCCTCCCCAGAGCCACAGCCTCCTTCAGGATCAGTCTTCTCCTCCAGCATGGGGGTGTCCATGGCCTGCAAGTGGAATTCTTCTCCAGTGTTGATCTCTAAGGGCTGAAGTTTCAGCCTGCTGTCCCGTCACAGGTCAAAGGAGAATGACTGCTGTGGCATGCCTTCCCCACTCCTTCCTCACTGACCTTGCTCCCCATGTGTTTGTCTCTACCATGTCCCACTCCTCTCCAAAAACAAAGAACTCCCAAAGCAAAAGAACCCACTCAGCATGTTCTCCCCTATTAAATATGTTATCACAGAGACCCTGTTTGGCTTGGCCTTGGCCAGAGATCAGTCTGAATTGGAGCTGAAGAGCTTCTTGAAGCTTCTTACAGAAGTCGTGTGAGTAGCTCCCTCCCTCACTATCAAAACACCACCAGACACAAACCCAACACATGGCCAAAGAAAACTACATGAATGGATACAAAAAGGTGTCACTCCCCTCTCCAACAGCAAAGATAGTTTACTGCTTGTTTTCTAACAGGCCATATCTACAAGATTTGAGTGAGAGTAGAGTACTCACAAAACACTAACACTATACCAGAAAAATGTACATTAGAATTCTTCTTTGAGAAGCAAAAGCTTGTATTGCCCTTAGCTATACCATGGCAACTATTCAGAGAATAAAATATTTAATAGAAATATACTTAACAAACGTAGAGCAGCTGGAAACATTGATTAATTTCTCTATCAGTTGACTATAATCTTGCATATTTTACAAACCTCTTCCTTCACTTTTAAAACAACATGTCTCTTTCTATATATGTGTGACGTACGTGGTAGATCATAGCACAAGGAGCTAAACTAAACTGCTGGTCCTGAAGAGTGCCTGTTCCACTATTGATCAGCATCTTGAAGCAGCCTCATAAATTGCTGAATGCAGACAAGAAAGCAAATTGCACTTCAGCTTGCATAAACACAGCTCAATGATTATAAATCAGTGCTGAAATAATTTGCCTTCCTCATGACTTATATGTTCTGAGAATGTCTCTTAGTCTCATTGGTTTGAAAGAGAATGTATCAAAATAGTATTATGAATGCATCAGTTTATTCTAATAAACAGAAATAACCTCAATTTATAGACTACTGTATCTGTTCTTATGTGAAAAAGAAATAAAAATGTATGAACAAAATCTATGAACAATCCAGACTCCAGTGCTTGGAACCATAGTTGATTACAATTTGTGTTGTTTTTCTGCTTGATCTAGGGGTCCTAAATGTCAGCCTACATTGTCTTTGTCTTAACAGCTAGGTAGGCATCACCCTAGGGTGTAGCAGGTATGGGTGCAAATTGTCTCAGGCCTATCTCAGCTAAGAACTTCACTCTATCCAGTAGACTGGAATGGTTTTGGAGGAAGGCAAAGTAGCTGTGGGAGTGATACAGCCACCACTATCTTAAAAGTTCACAGGAGACTTTGAGATCTATCATATGGAGCTTTCCAAACACCTACGAGATTCATCTGCTAAAATGTACATGTCTACAATGCAGGTATGACAGTTGTCTAAAGTCCTTTCATACCAACTGTCACTCCTGGAA
>NW_008608758.1:25423-49227 GCF_000691845.1 Merops nubicus | reverse complement strand
CTCAACACTAATTATTGAACATGATAAGAAACTTCAACCTGTTTCCCCCTGGGAAACAAATACCACATAGACATCTCAACCTCAATCCTTTTCCCCAAATTAAAATCACAAACAACCTGACCCGGTACCCCTTCGGTACCGGATTATGACACTGCAATACAGGGAGAAAGAGCTAGCCTGTATCTGAGGGGGATTCTTGCTTGCTGGCCATGTGCAGCTTTTTCTTAGCCTCTGCAGATGACTCCTTACCAGATCATTTATGTCTCTGTTTTGCTTACCAGATTATTTATGTCCTCTGTTTTCCCTTTGGGGCTAGGTTGGTTTACATCAGCTGCCAGTTTGTCCCGTTGTTTCGGGTCACTGCGTGTGTGCTGTGTCTCTTCTCCTGTTCCCACTTCTGCCCACAGGGACTGGACTTCAGAGCTGCAAACGAGGCACTTCTATGGCAGGCAGAGCCTAACCCACCAGTGAAATGTTGTCCTCTCCCTGGGGAAACGTGGCACATACTCAGGGCAACCATACGCAAGAATTTATGATGATTTGTAAGCAAAAGGAATTCAGTGGAAATTTGGAATATGGAAAGTAATAATTTGGAACTATGCTTCCCATTAAGTGGAAGCACAGGCAGCTGAAACACAAATGCAGAAGATGGCATTTGGCCAGTGTGGTGGTGCCACACTGACACCAGACAGAGTTCTTACACTCCTGTCTGCTGGGGCACCAGCAATCAGAGTTTTGAGGATTTGTCTGCTCTGCAAGAAGCTGGTATGGATTAAACAGTGCACTTGAAGCAAAAAGCAGGTGGCAGATTCCCAGCTATTGGTTTCTAATAGCTTAGTCCAAGTCCCCAGACTAGGAGAGGTCTGTAGTCATTTAACTAACTGAAGAACTGATTAAATGATAGTTTGGGAGTGGAGAAAGGGAGAGCAAAACTTACCCAATCACTGAAATGTAGCAATGCTCCCAAAATACCCAACTTTGAGGCACAGTGAGGCAAAAACCTTCAGATGGCTGCAGGAAGCTGCTCTCCCAAATTAGTCCCAGGGCAAGAAGAAAATGCCATTTGGGGGAAAAAAAAAAAAGTGCCTTTCTTATTTAAGGAAGTAAGGGATACACGTAGGCAGTTACACACTGAAGAACTAGAACCTCACCAGGTAAAAAGCATTGGAATTTAGACAGGTGACTCTGACAGCTCATCTTTAAATGGGTTGCACTTATTTTCCTTCTCTTCTGTGAAATTCCCAGGTCGCCTACGACAAGCACGACTCTGTCATGCTCCCCAGGCAAGAAGTCTGAGAACACAAAAGTCCATCACAACTTTAAGTAAGTATAACAATATGTTTCTAGAGGTGAATAGAAATGGGGGTAAGGGGTGGCATTGAATACAGCAGCTCTGAAGGAAGGAAAAAACAAATCTTAAGAGAGACTTGGAGTCAAAACCAGAAATGTATAAAAGTTTATTTTATGAATACATTAGACTATTGTGCGCAGCACATACATATAAAAATAGAAGCCATTTCACAGACAATTGATTGGACAGTTTTGTGTTTCTTGCAAATTTACAGTCTCAATTGTGAGTCCATACTGAGTCAGAATATGAGGTATATTTTAGAAAAAAAAAAAAATAATGTGAGAACATTGGCACCATTTTATTGTGCAAAATAAAATCTTGGAATTGAAATAGTTAGTGAGGTATACAAAAGTTACTCTGCTTTTCCACTGTGTGTGTCTGCATCTCTGCATGTTTGGGGGAAATTAGATTATTTAAGAACAAACATGTTCAAAACAAAAGTGTTTTCTAACAGAGGTGGATTAGGTCCTAAATGATTATGGGATTTGCCTATGGAAGGAGAAACTCCACGGGAGATTCTCATGTGCAAAATACAGGCAAGACAGGCTAGTGTGGAGCATTCACAGCAAAGCCTGTAGCCCATTTCATGACTCTGCATCAATGCATGCTGAGATGAGATATGCTTTGAAAGGGATCACCCCATGAACTGTTATAATAGGTTCCTAATTTGGCCCTGATTTGGGAAACTTCTTTACTTTCACGATTTTTCTTTACATAGTCACATATCCATGGAACTAGTCTTTCAAATAAAATTTCGCTTTAGAGTTGGCCAGATTATGCCCATATTCTCTCCACAGCCTCCATATCATGGACATTCAGCTTACAAACTATTTGTGGTTTGTTTGGTTGGGTTTTTTTTCCCCTTCTGGGCCAATTCAACAAATTTATCCTGAGGTGTGTAAAATAAATAGTTGTCTTCCTTCCCCCGTGCAGGTGATAATGGCTGGAGGAGGAGGTGGAGCTTAGCTAATCAAGCATGAGGCAGAACAGGATCAGGCCATTTCCCAGGCAGGTTGCATTAACTTCTTGAACACTGCCACAGAGCATTCTGCTACCGTGAGCTGCCTCTGGACTGCCTGCATCTCTGCAGCAATGTTACAACACATGCCATAACTCCTCTCTTGAAAGTAACCGTGCATCCACTTAAGAAGAACCCCTGTCAAAGTATTGTATCCTACTAGTCTGAAACCCCAAAATGTGCCAGTACTGCACTATTTGTGCTGGAGGGGTTTCCTGGCACAGTTATCACTGCTGACAATGCCATTTCATTGTCACTTCTGACAGTGACGTGATTCTCTCTCATGTAAGTCAAGATTCCTGGCACTGGGAGACCTTTTTTTGATTTCAAGGTTGACTTCAATATTGGTCTGCTGGCATTGATATGTAATAAGGAAAAAGCAGTGGTGTAAAGGGTAACTCAGCAGAGTGACCGGTGGGGCTTTCCAAATGCCCCCCACACCTGCACCCACAAGGGTCAGCAGCTCTTAAGAACAAGCTCAGCCCCACAGGCTGCATCCAAACAGACTTCTTGCAGCCTTGTCTGTGGTTTTGTTCTGGCTGTCGACCAGTATGTGCAAAATGGAGGCAGTGAGTCTGATTCTCACCTTTTATGCCACCTAACTCATTATTTATCAGTACTGGCAACAATAAATTACTCTAGACTGCACTGGTTTAAGAGGGAACAGACTTCATCATATCTTAAGGACACTGGTTTAAGCTGTAATCAGAAACAAACATTTGTTAGCATTCAAACTATGATTTCTTCTACATCCATGTACCCTTCCATCTTTCTTCAAACTTAATTCCAAAGATACTTAGAAATACAACACAAGGATACAGGTTACAAGCTAATGTATCTCAGCACAGCTGTAGTCTTTCTGTCTGTACCTCTAGGGATTATAGGACAATATCCCTGTCTGATATCCTTCAAACTGTTCTCTGGCTCACTCTTCTCACTCCAAACATCCTGCTTTTTCTCGTGAAATTCACATTTTTCCACAGCAACCTGTTGCACACGTTGTGGGTGAACAAGTGTGCCAACTTGGCTCCTCTCTACATGCTGCAAGACCAGAAAACGAAGAGTAACTCCTTTCCTTTGCCATATCCAAAGTGTCCTGCTCGTGTACTGGGAGCAGCATTCCATTCTTTTTTTTTCTGTTCATTTACACTGTGATGACAACTTGCATTTGAGGAAAATAAATTCAAGTATAAATCACACAAAAGGAGCTGGAAAACTGTATCTTGTTCACAAAACAATTGTCTTGACAATTTTTCAGAAAGCTTGGCTGTAGATACATCATCCTTGTAGGTTTGCTCTTGTGGGCCAAATCTTCTGCAACTATAAATTGATATTACTAGGCAGGTTTACTCCAACTGAGGATCTGGCCCTGACAGTGTTTTTCATGCACGTCAGAAGGCTCAAATTCTTCATGAAAAGACACCCCCTGCAAATAGAATGGCATGTCAAGGCTGGACATAGCCACATTTCGGCTGGACGTGGGAGATTATCTTGCACTCATATTCTCACTTCTGCAGAGGCATGGTCCATCTATGCTGAAAATGCTCATGCTCTGACATTGCATTGAATCTAGTTTCAAATTTAGGAGCACGCCATCAGTGCAGGAATCCCAAGGCTTCTGGTAACTGACATTTATAGTGACTATTGACTTAGGGTCTCTTAAAATACTCTTTCAAAGGCACAGAGAATGTAGCTTCATTTGTGATCTGGGAAAAGGTTGTCAAAATAGTAAGGCAAGGTTATGGGCCATTTGTTTGGCTTCTAGGAGAGCTTTGCAGAGTATTTTGTACAGCTTGCCATGCTGGTTTTGAAACTGACGCTTTGCAAGTGCCAGAAATTGGAGTTATGGCACAAACTCCTCTGCCCCAACCCAGGAAGACATGCTTATACAGCCTTCCTCCTCCTCTGTCCTACATACCTCACGGAGGTATGACAAAGAAGAACCAAAGATAACAGTAAAAAGAAGAAAATCCAAAACAGGGAGATTTTCTAAAAACACCCTTTGCAAGAACCTTTCATGAATTGCATACATTCTACAAAATGCATCCTGCAGAGCAATCCTAGTTCTTAGAGATTAACAAGGTTCAGCCTAAATGAATTACAGTGCCTTTAAATATTTATGTTCTTTTATGTCTGTACACATATAAAGGCATCTAGTGACTGGGGTGATTGAACCATTAAAAGTATATAATTACACTCACACATCCCATGTTTATAAATATATATGTATTTATATTAAAGATGTGCACATCTATATTTGAGGTGAATCTAAACTAAGCTCACAAAATGCCATTCAAGATCCTTAGCTCCAAATATATTTTGGATCTGAGACCCATCTGCCATTTATCATGTGGCCCTTCCTAGGGGAAATTCATTGTAGGTCTTCGTTTTGCCAACGAGTCCATGTGAGGAGACCCTGGAGAATCCCATCAGAGTCACAGGGGCTCTAACAGTTTGCTTGTGTAGAAACAATTGTGGAACTGGCACCCCAATAATCAAAGTAGATTGAGGACTTTGCAAGGCAGGGCACAGTGTGTAGAAGGGGAGTACAGGCAGATATCCAGGTGGAGTGAACTGCTTGAAGGTCTGGTGAAGCAAAGTTATCTGATGATTTGGCCCATGATATGTAAACAGCTCACTATGAAATATTATTTTCTGAGGTAATTAATATTATTTAGTAAATAATCTATGATTGATTAGATGATTACCCATAGCCATTCCATGTCTCCAAATACTTCCTTTGCATTCCAGCTTGTACTTTTCTGTGTTCAGCACCAAAGGAGGCACACAGCCATGTAAAACTTGTACAGAGTAGAAGAGAAGCAGCATCATACTACATATGCTATAGGATGAATCTAGTACAAATATTTTTATCCAAATATACACATACGTATAGAGAATTTTTTTTTCAATGAACAGTATAAATACTTTACCTGGGAGTTTATTCCCATGTGCAAAATGAAACAGTCTTTCCTGGGATTTAATCTTCTGCTTTGCTAATGTTCATATTCTTGGTAGGAAGTGGGTCACTGTCATAGCAGGAGAAACTTTGTTTCCTCTCTTCACTCTCCCATGTTTGCTGAGTGCTATGTAAGCACCACGGTAAGCACTTGATTCATACGCATTGTAGTTATTGGGCAGCAAGGTTTCTTTGAATTTGCACTCATCTTGGAAAACAGCCTAAAGGGGGAGGGGGGCAGGGAGAACAAAGCAGGTACAATAAATATTTCACAAGGACTCACATCATTTTTCCTCCTAGCATTTTTACAGGAGAACTTGTTGCAGTGTGCAACAGGTGGTGCCGCAGTGACCGCATCCAACAGTAAATCTCCCTCCTCATTGCTGCTTGGGTGTCAGATGAACTCAGATGCCACCTGTCCAGATAATGGACTGTGTACATCCTGTGACAGATCAAGTTAATTAATCATAAATCATGATTTTCTTAATTTTATTTGCAGGCAATCGTTTCCATCAGCATCATGCCCTTTCACCCCAATGACATAGCTCTATTTCACCTCTCCCCTCTGCAAGAAGTCCTGTAATTTATCAAAGAATGATATGTTGTCTGTCAAAAGCTTCACTTCTCTTACAAACAGCAATGTCCAGGGAGAACTATTTGCTTGAATAAGGTACTTGAATAAGACCTCAGATTAGCACTGTGTCTTTTCTTTTGTTAAATCTTTAGTGGTATCATATTTAACTGCTAGTGAGATGTGCAGCAAATCCTAAGCCAAGGAAAAAGTTTTATTTTTCTTTGTGTTACATCACATAAATACAAGGAGAGGGTGTTATCTGGGAGAGGAGGTGCAAGGACAAGCAGGAGACAAATTCAGAGCACTGATGAAATTTAAAGAGAAAACAGAATAATTCCCTGACATGAAATGTCTGACACAAGACACCACCAGTGCTGTTCTATTTGGACATCTTTGTACTAAAACCATTCAAAGCTTGTAAGAGTCTCATGTGGGGCATTGCGTTCTGCAAGAGAAAATGCACATCTCTTACAGCTTTTAAAAATCTCTTTGAAAATAAACAAGACTAGATTGAAACTGGGAAAAAAATCAAAGGGAGCTCTGAAGTCAGAACCTGCGTTTCTTTAGAAAGACCTAGTCAAGCAAAGCAATTGGTCTTGTGGCACCATTTAAGTGCCTGAAATTAGACATGATTGAAAGAATATTCCTAGAGTGGAACCCTAAAATCTCCCACTGTCATTATCTGTGCAAGAAGGAATCAGTCAGATTAGGAATGGCTACAGGTCCTTCCCAACCTTTGTTGTTTAGTGAAGCAGCTGAAATACTTTGTTGAAATCACAGCTGTTTCAAAGGAAAAGACTTCATTGTTTCCTGACAAAAGTGAATGCAATCGTTGCCATTCAAGACTTCATTGTTTCCTGACAAAAGTGACGAATGCAATCGTTGCCATTCGTCACCTTGAGGTGGACTGCTTTTGCCTGTTGCCCAGGGCCAGCCTCTTTCAAATGCACTTCCTAACAAGAGCATTTTCTGCTGAATGCTGAGACTTGAGATGCCTTGCTCAGGCCTCAGAGATTAAACCACATTTAGATGGCATAGCTAGTACTTTCTAGATGAGGATGATGGTGGTGGTGCTTCAGTATGACTTGCATGCCATTGTTAATAGCTAGTATTGTTTTTTCACCCTTTAGGACTCAGGTCACAAAACTGGTCATTAAAATAACCGCCAGGTGCATATGTTGACTTGGTAGGGTAATTTCCTATTTATTCTTCATGGTATGGTTTTGGTAGGGGAAGGCATGTGGTCACAATTTACTAATAGTAGCTAGTATGGGTAGCTCTAATTTTATGTCTTCTACACTTACCTGTACACACACACACAGACACATGCAATCACCTACACACACACAGAGTTTACCTCCTAGGGGTTTTCACAGAGCATATCCTTTTGCTTTACATACAACACAACGCCATGCAAAAGGGAAACAACAGGGTTTAGTCTCACTAGAACATGTTTGCAGGCTGGGCAGGCTCCCTGTAATTGAAAGGCTGTTTTTTCTGCTTGTAATCAGAGATTTCCAGGAGGGAAAAAAAAAATAAAAATAAAAAAAGAAAGAAACAAACTACCCTTTCAACCTTTGTTTAAGCCTTGAAAAACTCTATTTCACTTGTACTCACCGTTCCATATAACTTCCCCTTGTTGTTCATTGCGATGAAGAGAGCGCTCTTCACACCAAACAGACTAACAACACCTCTCTCTACAGTGGATATTTCAAAGACACCTAAAAAATAAGAAGTTCACTAGAAGTGATATCACAGAATATAGAGCTGAACAAATTAAATTTAAATATAATTGCTTTATTTTAAACCCCCAATGAACTCGACATGTTTTCTTTGTTGGAATCACCTCCCTAGTCCAGCGAAATAGAAATGCACAGAGAAGATCTTGGTCTTTCACATATGCCATAGGATTTAAAGATAATTATTCCAGAATTGTAGTCACATGCTCTATAATCCTTTTTCTCTGTCAACTCTTTTGATCTGTCAAACTCTCAGGCTTCCTAATAAGTAAACTATTTTTATCTAATATGCTCTAATTACTGAATGTTTGTTATTGAGCTTTAGAGAAGTGTGGTTTGCATTTTGAAGTCCCCCATGATATGTTAGCTGCAAAAGATTTTAGCAATGGCCCTCTACAGGAAATTCAAATCCGTAGGTCTAATGCTTTTCTTTAATCTTACAGTATCAGAACAGCACCCACAAGAACAAGAAAACTGGGAGCAGCAAGCCCCTTCCATGACCAAGTGTCCCAAAAGTACTAGCTGGCTAGGATTAAAAAAATCATGCTTTGGCACTCTGAGCTCAGCGACAGCCTCCCAAATTCAAAAGGCAAATGAGAAGGTGAGGAGTGAGCAAATGCAGCAGAGAGACATTTTTCAACTTGGTTTGTCTTTTCCCATCTGTGCAGTAAAGCAGAGTAAAAATAAATTGTATCTAAATTTGTCTAAGCATTTGTGACATATTTCAGCCTGGAGGGTCCTGGTGTTTATTGATCCCAGAGACTTTTCAAAGGCAACAGATGCAGCACAGATTAATAATATCAAGTAATAACATTTGCATTCTATGAAGGGTAATTACTAGAGTTCACAGCATTTAAGTGACATGTATTTCATTTCTGGATGCAACTCACTGTATTGGTTTTCATTGTGAACTCCGCTTATCCTTCCATCTGGGAGGATCTGGAGGTGAAACCCGATGCCCACGTTGCAGTAAAGCCTCCGCTGCCTCTTGATTCCTAGCAAATAGTCACTCTCCCAGTTCACATCTGACTTCTCCCCTGACATCCCAGCAATGGACCTGGACAACAGAGATTGCCATCCTCTTTCCAGCAATGTGCCATTAGTTCTGCTTACAACGGGATGTGTTGAAGCAATCCCAGCTAGAAAGCCCAGGAGAACGAACGCAGGCAACGTCCGCTGAACGCTGGCTTCGCAGGACATAGTGATGAGAAGTCTTTGTGCCGTGGCCATCCGGTTCACCTCCTGGGCACGTGGTCAGAATTAATGGCCCTAAAAATACCGCCCTTCTTGTTTTTCTCCCTTCAGCATGGTTGCAGAGGCTTATTTTTGGAAAGCAAATAGAGATTGCTGACATGAAACTGAAGCCCAATAGCAGTTGAGTTGGAAGCAGAGACAGGCCAGCAGGACTCAATCTGATGGGGACCATGTTTTGTGGCTCCTGCTCTCTGGTGGGCAGCCTCAGTTATATTTGATTTACCCATCTTTATAGCGCAGAGGCTGTCCCTCCCCACATCATCACGCTGACATCAACAGCTTGCCAAAGGTAAGCCTGCCACGGCTGTAACACTAACCTGCCGTCCTCCCAGGCTGGCTGAAGTGTGATGAATGCTGTCACCCAAGACTGGAGGCAGGACTGGGGTTTCATTGGCTGTGGAAAGCAAAGGACTCAAATTGGTTGGGCAGTCGGAGGCTCTGCAGGCAGCTTCCTTATTTAGAGAGGAAGGTGTAAAAACAGTTACGGATCTCATCGGTGAGCAATGAAAACTTTGCAGTCACTTCCTTGGTGGCACGATCACTGAGGGTACATTAGGGCAGCTCAATATTTGTGGAGAATTGGCTTGAAGTGGCCATTGCTCTTTTTGTACATGCCCAGCAGCTCCAAGGCACCTCTCGCTAGAGCAGCCCACCCAGTAACAGTTTGCCTGTACCTCCAAAAGGAGCGCTCCGGGTTGCCTAACGGAGAGGTAAGCGTGGCAAGGGAGCTTCTGCACCTTCTGGCTTGATGCATGCACGCTTCTGCTCCTTGCAGGGGCAGTCCTACTGAGCAGGGCGTGCAGGCTGGAGCATGGATCTTGAAGGTGGGGACATGGATGTGTTCTTAAGTGTTCATAATTTTCACTGGGGTGACTTCCAAATGGTCACATTTATTTTGGGGAGGGTGTGTGTGCCTCTTGCAGGGGTGCAAGTTTATGTTGTTTACAGGAAAAGGCACCTCCCTCCTCTCTCTTTCTTGAGACCAAATACTCTCTTTTTTGGCCATATATCAGCATATATTTTTTTATGGGACTTATTAACACATTAGTGGGAGGAAATGGGTGAGATTTATGCAAATATTTTTGCCAGTATGTCTGTCAGCTTTTCACAGCACAGAACTTGCATCGACTATGTCATTTGAGATGCCTGCACGTTAATCAGGAGGGTACCTGGAAGTGTAACTGACCTGAGCACACCCAACATGACACACAGTCTCCCATCAGCAGGGGTGTAATGTGAGGTGCTGGACACTCCCGTGAGCAAAGGGGAGCTCAGGGCAGCCCTGAGGCAGGTGAGCAGTTCGATGCAGCGACACATGAAATCCTGATTATTCTCCTGAGAGGGGTTCATCAATAAAAAGATTGGTAACCACTGGATTAGACCCTGGCTTGTGCCAGACGGCGTTCCAAAGCCTTTCTGCCTTTGCTGAAGCAGCACCCGGAATATCTTTTGCCTTTTGCTTGCAATGAAAATCTTCAGACTCTTTTCTCTCCTGCCTCTACTTCATCTCATGATTTTTCAGCTATGCAAAGTGCATGCATAATTTTTAACAAGAAATAGTGCTAGTACGTTATGCCCCCTCAGAATTGGTGCAGTCTTGATGAAAGGCCAGCATCAGTGGGAAACAAGCCCAGGGACACTGTTATAGGAACTGAGCATCAGTTTCCTAGGTCATCTTGTGCTACAATCTGAAAACCTACCCCATTCCCAGTGCATGTGACACCTAGAAACATTGCCTAATCTCAGGGCCATTTCTGTCTGTAAAATATACATTGCAATATTTTCTTTTCAATTGATTTGTCTGTTTTGATTTGGGTTTGCTTTTTTTTTTGTTTTCCCCATAGAAAATGTTTCAAGTGTAATTTTGCAGTTTGCTCATGATCAGTGTCCTCAGAGCTGAGCTGGCCTGTCTGCCTCTGCAGATTCCCAGTGAGCCATTCTGATGGCCCAAGCCAAAGGAACACTTTGTAGGATGCACCCTGTCACTCCCCAGCGACGTTACCATTCACTTCCTAGAATGAATGCTAGGTGATTGTACAAAAATACAGGATAAATTCTGCCAAGCCTAAAGGATGCATTGCTTTGGATTTTAGTCAGCCTGGAGGGAAAGTGGCTGCTGAGAGCTGTGGTGGGCCAGGCCAGTTTGACCAGGAGACAGTCCCGCACCTGCAGATTCTTGCTGAGCCAGTTGAACTGACAGTATACTTTATGGAAAGAGAGTGGTTAGAATGCTTGCTTGCAAAAATCAGGACTCCTCTTGCTTGATCTGCAAACCATAACAAATAGCTAAAAATTCTGAATTCATTGGGACATCTGGCCCTTGTAAGACCACGAGTCTTGGTACCTGGCCTAAGACCAAATGTTGTGCAGCTGGGAGATGAACTGTTCTGTAGTCTTGTGCTGCTCAGCAGTTCTGTATTTGAGCTGAAATGACTCTTAAACCATTCTGCAGTCTGATCTACGGCTGAGTTTCTGTGTATTAGCAAAATGATCTGAAGATGAACTTCCATGCAAATTCTGGAGCTTCTGATTCAGTTAGGCAAACCTTGTCTCCTCTTATTTTGGTTAAACTTGTTCTTTTGGCCCATGAAGTAACTGTTTCCAGAAAACACACTGTAACCTTTTGATTTTCAGATGGCATGTTGTCCTGGTTTCATAGGGCCAGTGAAATTTGGAAAACATCAAGGGAGACACCAACAGCATTTGCAGTAAAATAAATCCTCTGGACTCCAAAATGGTAAAAATTTACTTCAGTAATCATCAACCTCTGCTTACTCAAAATCTTAAGATGCAGGATGACAGTGCTTACTGTCTAATTAAAGTAACAAGTTTTCATTGTCAGTGCTTTAGTACAGTATTAAAATAACCCCCCTCTGGAACACAGCAGTACGGATCCACTTTCAGCTAGTCTAGGAAAAGCCATGCAGCTGAGCAGGAACCTGATACGGATGCAGAGCACGTCTTTCAAAAATGCATGATGACTTAGGGTCCTAAGTTCCATTTTCAGATTATCCCTTTAAAATCTCTCCCTATTTTAAGACCCGCAAAGAAGAATCCTTCGCTCAAACACAGGAGGACAGCCTAAAATTGTTCAGCTTGCCTGTGTTGAAGACCCATGCTGGTGGTGGAACAGAGGAAAAGGTAGATTTCCAGGTAACAAATCTGACTTGTGGCAGGGTAATTATTGCAGGCTCGAGATGACTCACACAAGGCTCTGTTACCCCAAGTACGACCATGGAGCCCCATCAGGCCATCTTTAGGCTAATGGGGTTTGTTGGCCAGCATGCAGAGATTTGTTACACAAATACAAGGGCTGCTATGAATGAAATAAGAACCACAGTATGAAAGCAGTAGAAAAAAAATAATAGAGTAAGGGCTACAGGGATGGGCTGTATTGAGATCTAAGGACCTGACATCTGGTAGCTGTAAAACTGGTAAACACTGAGGAGTGTGCTGTTGGCATCAGGACTAGACTGGACAGGGCTACAGCATAGGTGATTAATCAGCAGAAGACCTGAGTTCTGCTAGCAGGAGGGTGACCAAAAGTGTTGTACCACACTGCTTTTGTTATTTTTCTTCCTGTTATCCAAAGGAGAGGCAGATTTGTAGCCACACAGATACCCCAAAATGAATAAACAGGACAACAGATAGCAACCTTGCCCAAGACCCTTTGATGCTGAAGCAGGCAAGCGTCTGAAGCAAAAATATTACCTCGGTACAACTGCTGACTCCTAAAGCACACAGAAGACTTATCAAAACTCAGTTTGTCATCACCAGTCAAAAAGGAACCCAAGGTATGTAGTGAAGACTTAACAGGGGACCTACTTTGTCCTTCATGTCATACATACAGCAATCCTGACTGGGCCCCTTGGGCACATGCATCCTGGGGAGTGTGAGTTCCTGAGTAAGAAGGTGGGTAAGTTAAACACCTGAGAAAATAATATAAAATAATTATCTTCCCATTTTGCCACAAGGGCTCTCACTGAGTTTTCACATGCTACTTTCCCACAGGTAGGTACAAATGACACAGCAGCTTCCTGCAATTTTTGAAGGGAGGTGGGGAGAAGGATCCACTCCCAAAGGAAACTATGGAGTATTTAGGATTAGATGGATGTTAGCTTGCTTGGAAGAAATCTTGGTTTACTTCTTATTCATACAAAATTCATGTTCTGAAGAGAGTATGTCAAGCACAGATACAGTTGAACATACCCATCTTTTTTCTCCTGAGGAGTTTCCACAGAAACTGGTCCATAATGACACAGTAACCTTGCTGTTATGGGGTTGTGGGCAAATCCTGCTCTTCATGACATGACCACAAGTGTCTTCTTGCAGCAGAGCTGTTCTTGATGTACCATGATGTAACATTTTTTATATTTACTGTTTTCTGCACAAGACCTTTTCCTAGGCTTATGCCCTTTAAAAGCTTGACATAGATGCTTGGAAGAAATCTTGGTTTACTTCTTATTCATACAAAATTCATGTTCTGAAGAGAGTATGTCAAGCACAGATACAGTTGAACATACCCATCTTTTTTCTCCTGAGGAGTTTCCACAGAAACTGGTCCATAATGACACAGTAACCTTGCTGTTATGGGGTTGTGGGCAAATCCTGCTCTTCATGACATGACCACAAGTGTCTTCTTGCAGCAGAGCTGTTCTTCATGTACCATGCTGTAACATGACATAGAAACAATGACATAGAAACTCAGAGGCAGAAAGCCCTCCAGGAAAGTAAAGTAGTTCAACTTCTCTTGTGTTCTAAAGGCTGGAAGAAGAAGGTAGCCCATACAGCCTGCAGAAGCAGTCAGTGTTGAGTTGGAAATGGAACAGCTAAAGCTGCTGGTGATTGCATTGACTCCCTTGTGGAGCTCTTATTGGTGCAGGTTGAAGGAGACTTGGGGGTTTGGAGCTCTCTGGAAGTGCAGAAAAATCCTCCTGTAGTACAGAGCTGTCAGCAAGAGATGTACTTTAGTGTAGCTGGCTTTCTGGTCGTCTCCATTCGTGGGCTCAATAAAATCCCAACCTGAACAGTTCTGAGGTGGCCCTGTCTGCCTCTCCACATCTTACAGAGGCTGAAGTGACTGTCATAAGACAGAGGGTTGATTCAACACACTGAACCTGTGGGTTCCCAAGCTGGTGTTCTGCACACCAGCCCACACTGCCTCTCTCATCACCTCTTCAGCTGTTCCCACTCTGCAAGGACAGGCAGTCCAAGGACAAAATACTGAGCTGAAAAAAAAGAAGTGACAGCCACCAGCCCCCACAGGGATCTGTTTAGTGTTATCTATTAGAAGAGTGGAATGACATGGAACATGTTTAATTTGGTTTTAGTTTCCTACGTGTATGTTTTTCTCATTACAGCAGGAACAGAGGCAGTGCAGGAACAGGGATGCTAAATGCCCCGTTTAGGTAGCATCGTTAATAAGAAAGCAAAAATAACTTGGTTTTATTATTGGTGGTGATAAGATGTAGTCCAAGTGCCCAGCTGGCCAGATCTCTGGGTTATTCCTGACTGGAAGTTATTCAGTACAGACAGTTAAAGGCCACTTCTGCCCTTTGCCAGGTAACTTTGTTTTCCTTGTGTTGTGTACCATTAGCCCAGTTGAGGACTTTCTCTTGCATGTCAATTCTTCATCTGTTGGTCTGGATCTTTCCTCAAATTTCAGAAGATAATTTTGAATCCTGGGCCTTTTGTGCAGTCATCTGAAATTTTTCCTGGTTTTGTTAAGCTTTTTTCTTGCAGGGCAGACATCACTTGAAGGTCTAAATCCATCTTTGATAGCAGTTGTGATGTGTTGTTTAATTTCCATAGAAAGGATTCTATCTTTAACATCTCCTTCTGTCCTCTTCCCCCACCCTCTTCCTATTGCCCCTGCTGTCTTGGTGTGGGAAGAGCAGGTAGGAAGATGCTGGATGGACACATATTTCATCCCTGAGTCCTGACCAAAGCTACCTGAGGGGTGGAGGTGAAACTCCTCAGGTCCTTGGTATTTAGGGATTATGGTTTAGTCTTTAAATGGAGCACAAGACTTGAATCAAAGCACAAGAGATGTTTCTAGCACACAACTGGGTTGCCTGCTGATCCCCAGGAGGTGAGGGATAGCAACACTTTTTCATATTTTGGCTGTACTCACAGCATCTGAAGCCTTCAAAATCCCATAAAGCAGACAGGTGTGTAACCCTGCTTGTGTTGCTCTTCCACAGGTGAAGGCTGAGTGAGTTACTGGAGAGTAAGAGGAAGGGGAAGGAGTCAACATGCAGGGTCTCCCACCATGACAGGAGAGTAGAGGCTGGTTCTAGGAAAGGAGTCCTTAGTCCACTTGGGATAGTAAACTGCTTTGTATTCAGACACCAGTGTGGGGGTCCATGTTCATTTGGGGTCTAAGCTTGAAGTACAGCCAGGGGGGATCTAGTTAATACAGTCAAGGAGCTCAGCAACCGACACAGCTCACCACCCAGGAGGTGTCTTCTTCAGGCCAAGCTGAAGCACTTCTAGGACTTCATTACCCTAATTGAACAGGTCTTTCTTTCACAGGAGCAGAGACACATGGAGGCACCTAAATGGAAGTGTTTTGCTCTGGAGAAGAATCCCTTCCCCAGCTCCCAGCAGCTTACGTGGGAGTGGAGCAGCAAACAGACTGCAGGTAAAGGTGTGTGAGCTGGTGTTGGATCCAGCAGCACCTCCAATGTCTGCTTGGAGACCTCTTGCACCTCTCTCACAGTGTTACAGACATTTCTCAATTGAACTCTGAGAAGCAATCTCAAGTCCATAATCTGAAGCCCTGCAGACTCTTCAGATCTTAGTTTCCTGGCTGTAGTACTCTGGATGTTTTCAGGGTAGGGTTTTTTTTTAAGGTCCTTTTCCTTTGTTTTGTGCTAGAGCATTTGTGTGTTCCCAGCTACATAAGGGTAGGTGGAGAGTGGTTGCACTGTGTGCGTCGTCCTCACCCTACTTGCATCTAAATCTGCACTTGGGAGAACTTTTTGAGTGGTATCAGAACTCCAGACTGAGCTAAGCGCCTCATGCAGGGTTTGGAAAAGCCCTGGGTCCTGTCATTGGCTGCATGTGCTTTCCATGTGATGAAGTCCCCTAAGGCTACCTAGCTAGCATGAGCTCAGGGACAGAAATCTCACCAAACACCTCCCAAATGCTGGGTCATGCTCTGAATACTTTGGAAATCAGACCACGAGAAATAGATTCTCCAAATGCTTTATGATTATGAAATTGAATTGCAGGAGCCATTCGGTTCTAGCTTCTCATTGTTGCTGCTGCTGTCATGACCATAGCAGGTTTCTTAGACTCAGCCTCATCCTGCCCATTGTAGAAACACCTTGTTTCTTCCTTGAGTATTTAATTTATTTGGTATTTGGAAGGGATCTTAAAAATCACCTAGTTCCAACCCCATGCCATGGGCAGGGACACCTTCCACTAGACCAGGTTGCTCAAAGCCCCATCCAACCTGGCCTTGAACATTTCCAGGGAGGAGGCATCCAGGAAAAAAATAGAAATTAAGGGTTAAAGTGCAGAGCAAACACAAAAAATAGACAGAGAACAGGCAGTTAGTAAGTATTGTAGCTTACATCATCAAGGACCAAAGATACGTGGCAGGTGGCTGGGATCAACTAGTGCCAAATTTTTAGCAAGTTGTGCTTTTGGAGTCTGGGGTTATTGGCTCCTTTGGAACCTGGGACTGTTCTCATGCTGAAAATCAGACACGTGCTGCTGCAGATTGCTGAACTGGCCTAAATTACAACCATAAAGATAGGCACATGTAGAAGGTAAAGTAGTTTTAAATTCAGAGCATTAAGGAGCAGAGGGTGCAAAACAAGCAGTTACTGAACTTCTTTTTGGCATCTGTATGAAAGAAGGAGTGAAGGAGATGACATGTCCTGTATCTCAGTGGTATAACAGGCTTAGTAAAGAAATTATAAAAGGAAACATGGAAAAAAGTATGGCACTAAAAAGTTGGAACGGATTCATAATACGACCTCTGTTCATTCTATGGGACTTGTAGAGTTCCTGTGGAGAGCTGCTAGGGTTGCACCCCGTTGGCATCTTCTGGGCTTGAAGAAGGGATACATTTATTTCACACTTGCAGTGTTCAAATTTTGTGAAATCCCCACAGAAAGATGACAGCATGACTTCCCTGGTGTTACCCAGGACCTTGTTCAAAAGACATCTTTCCAAGACATACAGAAGTATTTTTTCTTCAGTCAAAAATGCTAAAAAGAGCTTAGAAGTACCTTGATCCTCAGTAAGCTGCTAAAAAGAGCTTAGAAGTACCTTGACCCTTGGTAAGTTGCTGAGAGCACCTTCAGCCTCTCCCTGAAGATTTTCAGCATGCTCCATGTGCATCCTAGTAGCTCTCCATTGGACTTCCTCCACTTTGTTGATCACTCTTGTGCTCAGATGCCCTAAACAGAACTTAACACACCAGATGTGGCCTCATCAGTGCCAGTTACAGGGACAGAATAATTTCTCTCAGCTTTTGACCTGCTGGCCACATTTTGCTAATGCAGCCCAGTATGTGGTTGGCCTTCCTCATCACAGCTCCTGCTTTATGTTCAGCCCACTGTCCACTAGGAACCTCAGCCTCTTCTAAAAGCAAAGCTGCTCCCACACCAGTCAGTGCCCAGCCTGTACCATTGCCAGGAGTAACGTCTTCCCAGTGCCAGGGGCTTTCAATTTGTTCATGCCAGGTTGCATGAGAGTCCAGTCAACCCATTCCTCCAGCTTTTTAGGGCCCAGATGGATGCAAGCCCTACCCTCAGTTTATCAGCTTTTCCTACAATTTGTTGTTGCCAACTGCAAAGTTGAGTCAATGAAAATAAACTAATCTGCTGCTAGTGATGGATTTTCCCTCAAATTCCTACTACATTTATGCAGCGTGTTGTTTCCACTTTCCAAAATATTATTCATTGTGATTTTCTACTATTTGGTCATCCTACATAGTACCCACAGTAAAAAGCAGTATTAAAAAAGGGTTTGGGTTTTTGTCAGAAAAGGTCTCATTCCTTAACCTGATCTTTTTAACATGCCCATTTTAATCTGTAAATGGTTCTAGACGTCTGGCCATTAATCCGTGACTGTGCAATACAGTTAAACTGACTGAGGCTTCCCCTCCCCAAGGCACAAACCAAAGACAAGGTGAGATCAGTAAACCCAGAGTTTTAATCTGGTTCTTTACAATGGCCTTTGGGTAGTATTTTTAAAGCCTGCAAGCCTCATTTTCAGAAAGGAACCCACCTCTCTGTGTCAAAATCTCCTCTGCTCCCAGAACATCAAGGGGTCCTCAATACGAAACTGCCTTTTTCCACACTGGAGTCTGGGAGCTCTTCAAGAGCTGGCTGCAAGCAACTAGAACACTAATGCCCTCTCTCCAAAATATCATGCAGGATTGGAAGTTTCTCTGGTTCAAGACTGTCTCCTTCCTTGCCTTGAAATTACAATTTCTGATACTCTGATATCAGAGTAGTAAATCTGAGCACAAACCAAGCACTTTGCATTTAAGGCTGCAGCCACCTTGTTATGTCTTTGTCAAGAACCACAATGTAAGGTATTTGTTGTGATGGCTTTTAACATATGGACGATGAAGATCAGATTCCTAAAATATTCTGAAAACCAGTTATAGCTTTAACAGTGACTGTGGTTAAATATAAAACCTAAGTAATTTGTTCTATTAAAAAGTCAGGGTCTTATTTTTATCAAGTGATGTTATGAGGGCATGTTCTAAATCAGCCAAAAGCCCTTGTAGCTGTAAAATCTTCACTTCTCCAATTTTTAACAACCTAGTTAAGCTGGTGTGCATTTTGTTAGCCCATAATTCTTCTTCTGATACTAACGAGATCAGGCACACTCTAGAATATTAAGCATTTGAAGAAGACACAGGCAAGGACAATGCAAGAGCTGAATAATAATGTTGAGTTTATTTTTCCCCTGCAGAGATGAGTCTCATTTGAACAGGATCAGGCTGTGGTGGGCACAAAGACTAAGAAGTAAACCCCCACATTGCAAGCATTCATATAACACTTCTGCTCTTAACATCCCTCTCCATGCTATCATGCAGTCTTCATATGCATGGATCCAGTTTAAGATTACACTGCTAATGATGCTATGCAACGATTCCAGCCATCCTTTAACCAGAATGTGTATTCCATGCAGGATTAAAGAATAGTTTGTCTGATGCACACTAGACAGGCGGTAGGGAGCAGGGTCAAGGCAAGCACATAGCAGAGCTCTGAAATTTCCTTTCTGATCAAGCAAGTAGTGAGCATATGTTCTCAGCTGGAATGTGTGCTCAACTTACTTTAGTGGAGTTTCAGCACTGACCTTTTGCTGCATTCCTCCAGCAGCAGTAAAATGGTTCTGCTTAAGTAAACTGACATATACCACGTGCAAACCCAGCTGTCTTCTCCAGCCCACCATTTCTCCTACTGTTACAAAAACCCTGAAGGCATGGGAATGCAGTAATTTAATGTGTAATAACCTCTCATGAACGCAATGTTGTGAAAAATAATTATGCACATGGCACAACAAAATCCACCTTGAGAGAAGAGTTTAAGAACTGACCACAGGAGTACATGCTAATGGGTCCTGGATTGTTGTACTCTATTACTGTCTGGTTGATACAAATACAGGAGGTTAAAGCCTCTTACACCATCTCCTGCTAAGTTTTCTTGCTGTCTTACCTCTCTTTGATTGCTTTGTGAATTCCACCTTTGTTCTTGTTCTGCTGTTTTAAAAAATTCAGATGGGTTATGCAGCAGGCAGTTATTACTGGGCAGGATGCCTCAGAGCAACCACGGCTACTGGTGCAAGCAGATGACAGGGAAACAGCCAGATTGTGCCCTTGTGCTGTGGCTTTGCACAGTAGGTAGACCAAGGCTTTCCCAGAGGTTTTGTGATTCCAGGTCCCCCTACTATGAGATGCATTAAACTTCAGATGTGTGGGCCTGTTTTTTAGAAAGTACTGAATATCCCCCATCTAAAATCTGGCCTGCTTAAGGCACCTTAGTTTGGATACTTGAACATGAAAACATGGCTTGGTGTCTGCAGAGAGCTTTCCTTTACGTGCATGGCCTGAGCTTCCTGAAACCCATAACTGAATCCATCTTTTCCCAGAGAAAAATGCAGAAAATACACAAACGACATGGATTCAGACTGCATTGTGTACAGCCTGCACTGCCACGTTCCTGATGCCTTTTTGCTGGGGGGAAGATGAAAATCCTGAAGAATGATGGGAAGGGCAGTCAGGAAAGATCCAAAGGCTCTTTGTTTTTTGAATCCTTTCATAGGAAACAGGGTTCTCTCCCCACTGCCTAGCTCAAACAAATACCTCAGCCTCGATTGAGTTTTCTTCCCACTGCCATGACATCATCTGAAAGATTATCACCTACTGCTGCTCATTGCTGCTGCCCTTCACTCAGAGGTCAGTCAGTTTATACAGTGCAACTGAGGAGCTCTTCTGACCCATCTCCTTTTACCTACAGAGGTTAAAGGAGCATTTCTGAGAGCATTTCACCTAGTGAAGGTGGCAACTTTCAGAAGAGAGGCTGACCAGCAGCAGGCAGTTACCCTCTCGGAGGGCAGAGCTGCAGCCAGGAAACAAGGAGCATCCAGAGCTCCCTCAGTTTTCCAGCCTGAAGATGTTCAAATATGCCACTTCCCTGAGAACAGCTTGACTATGAAGAGAAAAGAGTGTTAAGAAGCCAGGTTTGGCTGGAATAAGGGATGAATTAGAAGAAAACACCACTCTTAACACACATCCCAGAAGACAAGGAACATGTGTATGGGGCATGTGTCCTCACTGCATGGCAAGGGTGTCACCAGTCCATCTGAAAGCCTTGTGTGAAGCTTAGTCTATACACCTAAAAAGACACCCTACCTGGGTTGGAAGCACCAATGAATGCTGAGGCTGTTGTGGGTAGGAGTAGAGTTAGAAGCAACAGCCTTGACTGTGAACTCAGCCATGAAACACTTCCCTGAATTATTTTGAAGGTTTAGAAATCCAGCAAACCTCAGAAAGATGTCAACAATGTATTTTTATCTGCAGTTCATATTTCTTAACAGGAAGGCTCCATAAAGAGAGCTGAGAAGGACTAGCTCTCAGCACAAGAGTGGTGTGTATCATTTTGCATGTAGTAACAACAGCTTGCAAGACTTGCCCATGATTTATGGACTGCTTGAAAGAAAGAACCACTTCCATGGGCAGGGAGAATTGCCCGAAATGGCTAAAAACATATCCAAGATAACAACTGGTGGTCAGGCTGCGGTTTCCAAACAACTACTCAACAGAAGTGCTCACATCCTCTTGTGTAGCTGGTCGAGCTCGAGGCCAAGCACATTTCTACCTCTCATTGGCGAGTGAGGAAAGATTCATTTCTCAAAAAAGGAGGCCTGGCTGGCTGGCACTGGTAGGACTTCCGCAGAAGACCGATAACGTGGATGCTGCACGAGGAGTGGCGGAAGGAAGCAGGCCCCTGGTTGTGGAGGGATGCTATTTCTGCTGGGATTTAAGAGTTCTTTGGAACAAAGTTGAAGCAGCCACTATAAATGACTTGCATGAGTGAGTACAGAGCATTTTGGAGGATTATAATTTATGCCAGGCAGGAGCTGTTATGGTTGACTTTAAAGCACTTAAAATAAGACTTTTGGGAGAAAACCAAACCAGCTTCAACTCTGGTAACTTCCAAGTTCAAGACACTCCTAAATTTCTATGTACAGGGTCTGTTCCTGCATGGGGGCCAAGGGCCTTGAACTCCTATCAAAACCACTGGGTCTCAAAGATGCTCTGATGGTATTTGGCACTGTTCTAAATTAACCCACGCCCTTAAGGAAAGAGCTGACAATGTCATGTAGCATATGATTCTTTATACCTCTTATCCAAACCTGGATTAATTTTACTAACAGATTTCTTCCCCCAAGGTTTTGTCCTTCACAGAAAGTATGTCTTGAAGGAATAGAGAGTTTTTCTCCATGGTATGCTCCTTCATGCAGATTTAAAACCTATCAACATGTTAAGCTAACTGGGGACAAGCAAGGCCTGTCTGGACCCAGGAGGTCATGCGTGTGCCTCCCAAAGACAGGAGAGCAGGAGGGAGAAATCTATCCATTTGAGCTGAGCAATCAGAAAGGCAGACATGAAACCTTGTCTTGCCATCTCCCAAGCACCTCAGTAGTACTTTATAAAACAAAGGCACAGCTGTATCCTCATCTCATTTCTTAAATTACACAGGGAATCTTTCTCCATTCTCAGATAAATTTTTGTATATTATGAGATTAATTTCCAAGATTTTAGAAGTATTACTTTGTTAATTCTTACATATTTTCTTTGCTCAGCTATATCCCTTTTAGCTACGTTTAAACCCTTCTTGGAACGTGCAGTACAAACCCGCCTCCTCTTTAATCTTTGCACCCTTTAAATATTTGCAGATGGTTTTCATATTCCCCATTAGTTGTCCTTTAGCCAGTGTTCCTCTGTCTCTCTTCAAACTTAGCACCCTTGGAAGGGCACACAAGGCCAAATTCTGCTCTCAGTTACGTTCGTGTAATTTTGGAGTAAGTCAGTGAACTTTAGTAGACTTTGAATTTACACCAGCAAAACACAGAGCAAAAGGTGACTCCTTAGTAAAGGTGACTGCTAGATAGAAACGAGGAAGACAGTCAAAACTAACATCACATCTTGCAGGCTCCAGAATGCAGAATGTTGGTGGCTTTTCTATCACGGTATCTTCTGCTGTGTTACCAGTAACTGAAGATGCAGAGAATGCTGTGAACTGCAACAGCCATCTCAAACGTGCCAGCACCTACCATGGCTCTGCTGAGAAGTAGAGATGTAGCAGATCATCACGTGCTAAGTCTGTGCCCAGTTATTTTCTGATTGGACACTGCTAGGTTTTGGGCTTTTTTTCTGTTACAAAGAAAATTTGATACTAGATATTTCATATTCTCACATCTGTGTTGCAAACATGACACAAGAACCTTGTCTTGTTCTGTGACTTTCTTTACCGTGGGCATGGATAATTATCCCCACCAGAGAAAATTTCTCTGCCCTTTCTCCACCCTGCATAGGGCTGGCTGAAAGCACAGCTCCATGTCTGCTCTGAAGGCAGAGGAGCTGGTCAGTGACAAGAACTAGGCATCCTGCACTTAAGGCCATAGTGTTTTCCAGTGAAAAGAAAATCTACATGTAGGAAGATGCCCAGAGGAAGCTTTGCTTGCTAATGCTATTGCAAGCTGCACTTGCCACCCCACGCTTCAGTTTCTGCTGCCTCTGTGGTCTTTTTTTTGTGGCCTGTTCAGCCCATTCTGCTAGATTCTACTAAACATATAGTGAACATTTCATGGGCTGCCAAATTACATCAGTTATTTCCCAGCTATATCCTTTGGCCCTGTCTAAATTGTGTTGCTGTTCCAGCTGACTTCTCCTTGTACCACCACTCTGCCTCCTGTCACAGCCACATCAGAAGCTGTTAATGCTCTCCTGGTTGAACTGCATTATTAAATTTAGTGAAAAAAGAGCTGACTATTCACTGACAAGAAGTTTTTCTGGGTTGTTTTACACTATATTCTTCCACTTGGTTTATTTTCCTTATGCTTTGCTGCCCAAGACCCTTCATCAGATAGCATTAATGGGTACCCTCCATTTCTTGCCCACTCAGCCCAGCTATTGCAGGTATAATGCCTTGTTGCTGTATGAACTGCCCTCAGCTCTGCAGGTCACCCATCTTCCCAGCCTTCCCAGGGGCCTAAAGCCTCTCAGAAGAGTGGTAGAGGTGCTCTCCTCCTCTACAGACAGCAGCCACCTTCCTCATGCTTATTCAGTGGGACACAGGCAACAGACTAAACCTCCTTCTCCTTACCCAGTGCACATTGATGTATCTGCCTGAACCGAAGTGTGGGTCACACGT
>NW_008608758.1:11073-25392 GCF_000691845.1 Merops nubicus | reverse complement strand
CCTGCTGAATGCAGCATCCTCTGTAACAACTGCTGTTGGTAGCTCCTCCTAAGCAATGGACTTTGGACATGGCACTTCACCTATTTAAGGTGTCCTGAGGCAGCTTATATAACAAGGCAGAGCTCAGGAGACTCACATTCTCTAGTTTCAATGGCTTTTCTCTTTTGAAGCCTTTACAATAAAAGGGGGAACACTGTTCTCTCTTTGCAGGTTATTTTGACAGCTGTAGGAATAGAAATAAAGAACAATGAACCATCTTTGTTTACTGAGAATCTGGCCTAATCTCTAAGAAATAATCTTAAAAAGAGCTTCACAGGTTTCTTATGGGTGCCTCTGTAGCCTAAAATCAGCAGGACACCTTGTATCATGTGCAAAGAGGGAAGTTAGCACATTCCATTTAATTATGATGCAATTTGTATGCCTACTTCAGACACTGAGCTTGCCAGTCATGCTTACTTAGCCAGTAGCCACCTATGGAAGTTCTTGCTACTGGAGCATGGGAATGAAAGTTCTCCCAGGAACTGCTGTTACTGGTTTCCGAGTGCTGCTTCTTGATGCCCGTTTGCTTTGTTCCACTTGCTTCTAAATGTTGAGGTAAGATTACAACTTCATGCTTAAATGCAATGATAGCATAAAGTCAAGCCCTTCAACTTAGACAACCAGAAATAAAGTTGTTTGTACTTGTGCATAATAATATAGTTTTCCAATTCTGTGGTCCCATGGGACTACAGTTCTGTGGTTGCTACTGACTTCTGCCACATCCAGTATCCAGTATGAAGTAACAGATTTATTTTTATGCAGCACTGATGGTCTGTCCTGATACCTCAATGAGGCAAAGACACAAGAAGAGCAGAGGCATCTCTTTACAGTCCTGACCTGGTGTGAATAGCAGGGAACAGCACTGTATTTCTGGATATAGTACAGGCAAGAAAAGAGAGTAAATGTGGCATGCAAGACTAATGCTCAAAATACTACACAAGCATAAATTAAGCTTTTCTCTAATGAGGGGAAGATAAGGAACAGAAAAAATAAATTGATCAACTGGTAAGCTCATAGAAACAACAGAACCTTGTTAGACCACATAACCTCAGTCATAATTTGCTCCTTTAAATCATACCCTCTCTCCATAATCACCTTCCATAGTTTCGCTCACCTCTCATACAAGGGGAGAAGATATAAAACAACATCTTTCAGCTGTGCTTCATTAGCTTAGAGCCTGCTCTCCAGAGGGGACTACTGCAGAAAGAAAGACCTCAGACACGGTTCTTACCTCTCTGGCCAGTGACACCTACTAACAGTGACATTTCTGGAATTACAACAGGGTAAAAGCAGTCTGGTCAGGACGAGGTCTATAAATGTTTCTCAACTGTCTGTATTCTTCTCCTCCTGTTTGTCATCAGTCACCATGAAAGCAAATGGACACAGCTCACATAACCGACCTTCAGCCTGTTGTCTTCAGCTACCTACTACGTCCTTGACAATCAGATTCTCTAAATTTTTATTTTCTCTTTAACAAGCTCGGTTCAGATTCTGGGAAGGGCACCTGCAGTTCATGCAGGCCCCCATAAGCGGGTGGAAAAAGCTCAACAGTGGCATTGGCTCCTCATTTCTCTCAGCAGCAAGAACAATTTACTCAATAGAAGCCACAGGTACAATTTTACACAACATTTTCAAGGCATTAAATAGCATCATCCTCCCAGGGAACGCTGCACGGAGTATACAAATAGAAACCCTCATGCCCATTGAGTCATTTTCCTCTTAATCCCAAATAGCTTCTCAGGACCCAAACAGGATTTCTCACGTGGCTTTACTCCATAAATTGCAGCCTGTATGCTACTGTTCTGTCCAGCTGCCAGGTACAGATCAAACAGAAAGTACAGTTTAGGTCATCTTATCTCCATAGTCTGGGGCTTTTTCCCTACCAAGACAGTGAAAAATCTGCTGTTAGCACTACTTCCTTGGGAATAGATACAAAAAACTGGAATAACAGATGTTGCCTCAAGAATCCTTTAGCCAAAGGCTCGGCTTGGCAGCCCAATTTGGCATTTACAAGGACCAGGCTTCAATACAATTTTAAGCACAACTAACAGTTTTCCCCATACTATTCCTACTGCTTTGATTTTCCAAAACCTCACCACTAGAGCTTGATTGTTTTTAGCATCAAAGACCAACTTGTTATTATGCTGAGAAGTTTATATGTAATCTGCCAAAGACTGAAAGCATACAGACTCATAAAATGAAAGGCAAAAAGCTTAATTATTTTCTTGGAAATTACTGGCAGTTTTACACAAGTGGTATTAAATTAAATGGCATCTTTGTGTTTTTAAAATAAAAGGAGAATTCAGCATGATTTTTATTAACGAAAAGTCTAAAAGTATAAGCAAGATGATTTGCTCAATAAGTTTTGGTGTTCCACAAACTACTTGTTGGTAGATGTACTGACTGGAGGAAAAGGAAAAAAAGGACCAAGTATGGAACACAGACCTTTTACACCACACAGCAAAGTCTTACAACTTATAAAGAGGAAGACTTCTGCTACCACACCTTTCACAACCAGAAGTGTTTAGAGCACTTGCTTTTCTGGGAGCAGAGTTTGATTTCAGCTTAAGGCCAGCAATGTAAAGTGAGCTCTAACAGGATTAATCCAGTTCCTTCTTAGATGAATTTGCATCCTCCTTTTCTAGAACACCAAATTAGGTCACAATACTTGCACGACTCCTCTTTAGAAGTTGCTGGCACAGGAAAAGAAAGCATTTGACAGTTCAGCAATCAATGTTTCCTGGGTCACTTGCATGGCTTCTGTACGGCATACAGGAGTTGATAAAAATATTAAGCTAAGAGTTTGTTAATTACAATTGTTACTGTCTTTATAAACATCATGAACTGATTGAGTCTGAGAGATTTTTTAACTTATACAGTTTCATCAGAACAGAGCTCTGCAGCCTTCACATTTATCAAACTAAATGACAAGAAGAGTAATATTTTTTTAAATAGACACAGTGAAAACAGAAAAAGTTTTTTTCTTCAGTTGGCTTCCAGGATCTCCAGTTTCCATATGCACAATTCCAGCAGTACATAGAAAGAGATTTCAGATTCAAAGTCAGCTCTGCCAGGATCTTCCTGCTTCCTACATAACAGAACTGCAGACTTCGGAAAGAATCCAGAATTATTTGGGTGGGAAGGGACCTTTCAGGAAGAATGGTTTGGGTGGGAAGGGACCTTTAAAGGTCATCTAGTCCAACACACCCGCCATGACCAGGGACATTTTCAACTAGATCAGGTTGCTCAGAGTCCAGTCCAACCTGACCTGGAATGCTTCCACAGATGAGGCATCTACCACGTCCCTGGGCAACGTGTTCCAGTGTCCCACCACCCTCATTGTAAAAAAATGTCTTCCTTCTAGTCTAAATTTACCCTCATATTTTAAAACCGTCACCCCTCGTCCTACTGCAACAGGCCCTGCTAAAATGTCTGTGCCCATCTTCCTTATAGGCCCCCTTTAAGTACTGAGAGGCTGGTGCTGTAAGGGATCCCCGTGCAACAGGCCCTGCTAAAATGTCTGTGCCCATCTTCCTTATAGGCCCCCTTTAAGTACTGAGAGGCTGCTGCTGTAAGGTCTCCCTGGAGCCTTCTCTTCTCCAGGCTGCACTAACCCAGCTCTCCCAGCCTGTCTGATAATTTTTCTCTGATAACTTTTGTGGCCTTCCTCAGGACCTGCTTAACCAGGTTCAACTCTTTCCTGTGCTGAGGGTTTCAGCACTGGACACAGTACACCAGGTAGAGTCTCACCAGAGTGAAGCCAAAGAGAAAATCACATCCCTCAACCTGCTGGCCTTCACTGGATGGGTTCTTCACCACCCCAGCTCCTCTGATAGCTCCCAGAATCCCATTTTCAGACAGGTCATTTCTTGTGGCCAGCCTCTGCACTGAAGGATTGCTTCCAGCTTGCTTGGCCAAGATGGGGTAAAAGCAGTTCCTAACACCCTCCCTGGCACCATAATGGGAGGGGGAGGAGCTTATTTTTCTTAACTGGAAATCCTTTTTTTTTTTTAACTGGATTCAAGTTTGTCCTAAGAAATTTCATGCTTGCACCTTGATCTGTCTCCCTAGTATTTCTGATTGGATTGTTTAGTCATAAAACATTAACAATTAATAAGGAGTAAATATAATATACCTGTACAGCAGAGCCCAGAACAATTAGTGCTCCTATTAAGTTGTTAATGTGATAGACTTGTCAGTGTGAAACCTTGAAATAAAGCAAAAAGTTAACATACTAAAAAAAGGAAGAAATAATAATTAAAAATTCTATTTGTCATAGGTGTATTGTTTTGAGGGTTTTTTAACACTTCTGTGATTTACAAAATGTAGCAGGTTAAATGCTTGCTTCATGTCTTTCATTTTGTAGCATAAAATGAAGCAGGAATACCTTTTATTTGGTGGTCATTATGATGCTGAAAAAGTAACTGTGACAAATTACATGAAAGTTGTGAATGATGTTGGGTGTCTCCATAGAACCTATTTTTAAATGTTACTAAAGAAATTCAGAAAACACTTTTAAAACTCATGAACCTCAAAGCCCACCCAGGAAAATCTTATTCCTACTATAAGATCTTATTCCTATTACTTCAGTATGAGAATCACCTATATATTTCTGTACATTACATACAGTAAATTACATCAAAAGTCCTTCAGGTGAAGGTGGGGCAAAAATCAACTGCTAACACCCAAGTATAGACAGCATTTATATTTATTATGACAACATGGTTCTTCAAATTGCAACAAATACCACATCAGGGTCATCATCCCTCAGAAAGAAACATTCCAGTCCAGATTCTCTGTCATCTCACCCTTTGTCAACAACTGCTGCACAAAATTCAGTGCTTAGAGGTCAGAGTCAATGTAGAGGATACTCTGAAGATTTGTGGAAGCATATTACTCAGTTGGTAAAACATTTCCTCAGAAATTGTCTGGAAAAAAAAAAAGAAATACACCAGTAAGCTTTGGCTTTTTGCTGCAGTTTGGAAGAATTAAGTCTCTTAACTTTGTTCCTTGACATTTAAGAGAATCACTGTGTTTAGAAGACCACAAAGGTGGTTTTCAAACTACGTAATTCTATTTAATTAAATCAAAAGGAAAAGATTGACCTAAAAATACTGTGTGTACTTATGTGACATACCAGTTTCGAGCAGATTTTTTTGTTCCAGTCATTGATTATTTCTGCCTAGCATAAGCAGGACAGTGCTGTTTGTTATCTACAGGACTCCTGCTCTCTGAATTCCAGGATTAGATTCAACTTCAGTACTTAGTTTATTCTTGGCTTCGTCCTTGCTCAGCAGTTTACTACTTGGTCAAGAAATACATGTTATTTCTTTCCTAACCAAACTCTGGTTTTTATATTACTCCAGTACTGCTTTTTAGAACAAATAAAACTTACTGCTGGACAGTTTTGGGAAGCTTTCTGTTTGTGAAGATTAGCTAGAACTCCAGATTAAATAATTTCAAAATCTTAATTACAATTAGCTTCAAACACCTGGAATCATTAATGACTTTGTGGAAGCATGACTGAACTCAGCACATTGCAACTTTAAAAGTTGTTACACAGTAAGACTAATAAATGCCTAAATGTATGCAATGCAAGGTTAGCCCATCTCTTCAGAGTAAATAACAGCCCAAAAATATAATTTTCAAAAGGTGATGTATTCACCATTTGTAAAAGGTGAACTTCCCAGTTTGACATTTCAGCATCTTTGAAGACACTACAGGCTATCCAGAAACACAAACTTCTCTTATTCCTGTTTCATAGGCAAGAAACCTACAAATGGGTTAAAATATAAAATTTTAATATATAAACCTCTTTTATTCCTGTTTTATAGGCAAGGAAACAAAACTACAATGATTAATTTAAACTCTCAGAAAATGAGCCAGGCATAGCAAAAAAAAATCAAAACTAGACATGCGGACACTTAAGCTCTTCTTCCAACAGCCTCCTAGGTTGCATAGGAACTTGGTTTAACCTACCTGTGGTACCAAAAATTGTACTGTCCGAGAAATCCCCCCATCCCACGAGGCCATTTCCATCATGAAACCTAGAAAACAGCATTCATACTATCTGGATTACCTGTGCAATCTTCCCTGTCATTACACTGTCAGCAAGCAGTGAGGGAGTTTTCACACACGATTAGGATTTTAACTGCATTAATTAGGGGTGTCATTAATCACATTTAAATCAGACTTGGCTGATCTCCTGACTGAAACCAGCTTTAACTGGAAAAAAAAAAAAATCTAACAAGGAGTTAGAGAAAAATCAAGATACCCTGGGAGAGCAGAATAACCAGTCCTAGTGCACAGCACAGTGCTAGCCAGCAGAAGTGAGAGCTTCCTCCAAATCTGCACCAGTTCTTTGGGTGGTTTTCTTTCACTGGGAAATAGCTCCTTCCTTTACCTCTGATGTGACCACATCTATGTTCATGAGTACAAGCTTGTTGCCAAAAGTACACTGACAGTCTGACAGCAACAGAAATGACCTGGACCTGCTTCTATGGAAAAAGATCATCACTCATCTATTGCTCGAGTTATAACAGCATTTTTGTGGGAGCATTTCCTTACAAATCAACTACAAGGCCCACAGGAACACGCCTGTGGCAAATAAAGATGCTCAGAAAAATACTTGTTTAATGAAAGTAGGTGATATTCCATTGTGAATTACTAGAGGTGACAATAGGAAGAGGTTCCTCAAGTAAGCAGTAGAAAGAACATTAACACTACCAGCATTTTAAATACTGTAAATGACCAGTTAAGTACTTAAGTGCAGCACACAAGAATGCAGTAAGCAGTAACACCACTTGGAAAGACAGAAAACCACATTGAGTTACAAGGACTTTTCCAGCACAGAGGTGAATTAGCATATAAACTAGTCTTGGAGAAAAATGTGGGGAGTCCTCACTGTTTGAGGCAATCAAACTACTGAAGACACCAGAAATTATACTGTAGAGAACCACCAGCTCTTGTCCTCCTTCAGAGGTATCTGCAAGCAGCAGTAAGGGCTTTTTCCTCTAGTGTCTACGTTTCAGTTAGAATACAGACTAAAAATGTTTCAAAAGTATCTTTACAAGTTTCTGAGACTATCTCCCAGGATAACATTTAATTTAAAAGAGAAAATGTAAGTGTATATTTTAACAAACAATAAAAAACTGAAAAAACCCACCTTTTTTTATTTTAAAAATACACAGCCTAGAGCTAAGGCTGGATGTCACCAAATGCAACACAGAAACCCCAAACCAAACCAAGCTGAAGGATTCACCAACATACCTTTGACGCACTTGAACACAAGCTCTGCCCTTTTCAAGCACCATGGAATAGTCATTTCCTAAAAATTAATAAATGAAAAGCCTCAATGCCCAATGGATGTAACCAACAGGAATGGCAGGGAAGTTCTAAGAAATTGTACATTTTCTGTTCTCCCAGCAGCTATTCAAGCAGCATTATAGGCCATGAAGAGGGATACAGTTTTCCAGAGGTTCCTAGGCAGGTGACCATAAAAGCAGTGCCACTCCTTACTGGTTAGAGAGCCCAGTGTCAAGAGAACAATCTATACATTTTTAAACTGAAATGTTGAATCAAACTACTGTTGACAACCCTATTAACATCATTTGAAACAGGGGTATTTAATTCCCCTGTGGAGCTTCAGAAAAATGTATAATATCCAATGGATAACTGTCAGATTTGTGCTGCAGCTAGCCAAACATTGGCTCCTGACCACATCTTAACAGCAGTAACTGATGATTCCTAGCTACTCTTGATGACTCTGGTTGAGGTTTATTGGTATACCCACCACTTTCTGTAAAAAACTTTTCTATAGTATTGGAACTGGAAGATGCCCTTCTCCCCTAAAGATGCATTTATTTTAAGAGTTAAAAGAAACAAAAGCCATCTTCACCTGATAGAAGAGTTTTAGATATAAGCAGACAGTTAATCCTTAAAGTTAAATACCAAGATGAAATATGAAAACCAGAGTGCTTTAAGATACCTTAAGATATGGCTACAACCAATGGGCTTAAATAATTAAAGTAACATTTTAAGTGCTTTAGCACCTTAAACATTCTTTGGCTGTACAGGATCACAGAATTCTGTATGCTACAAAATGAATTACATCGAGGTGAATATTCCTAGTCAGAGACAGACTGACTGTCACCGTAAATACTTCTCAAAAACAAAATAGTATCTGTTTGTTCTGATGTATCCTTCAACATGAAAACAAGCACTTTCTAGTCTGAACACAGGAAAACAGACATGGTAACAAATCTGTCATTCTATGTACCTTTTCAAATTTAGGCTTCACATAATTTTCTATTCAGTAAAGCCAGCCTTTATCTTGCAATGCCAAATACTGCACAACATGTCATCAACAAAGTTTAATTTCAGGACTAAAAAAAAAAAATTAGAAGCAAGGTTATCCAAGAGTGCCAGCTGATACCACTGAGACATCATACTGAATGTGCCTGAATTAAACAACTACCAAAAGCCAAAGTTCCTACTTCAGGGGGAGTACCTCCTGCCATTCCCAAAAAACGTGCATGTTAAAACCTGAAAAACCACTTCTAGCTTACACTGAAAATTTTCCTTCATTATGTAAATCACTATCAAGAGATGCTGCTTTCAGGATATACAACACACTAATCAGACAGAATAATGCCAGACAACACTCCCCTTTCTCCTTTTCTAAACTTTCAGGAAGAAATATTTGTCTTTGTTGTAATTTATCTATGTGTGCTGTCTGTCACATGGAATGTAGGCACTTGTTCTTAGTTATGACCACTCTTTTGGTTTAGGTAAAAAACAGATGTCTAAGAAGAAAGACCCTGTTGCTCTGAGTGCAACTCCAGAATACCTTCTGTAATCAATAAAGGGACTTCAGCCTTTAAAGGACTGATCAAAACAGTAGGATATGACAATATTCCTTGGACTATTTCAGAGGAACATTGATGTCCAATCTTGTGGGCACTCGGGGAAATAACAGGTTGAATCCAGAATGTCACTCCATGCCAGCCACAAGAACCAAAAATGATGCAATAGCAATTCAATTCTAATCCACCTTTAAAAATCTAAGTTCTTGTGATTTTGCCATATTATCAGGATTTCTTCATAGGCAAGGAAAATAAAAGCCATGGAAGTGATTAAGGAACCATTAAGTACCAATTCAAAATGCATTGCAGAAGACAGAAAAAAGCAAACACCCCATTTCCTGACGTGAGTTTTGGTTAATAGCATTCATACAAGTAAAAAAAAAAAAACCTGGGACTTCTGGTTTTGAGCATGAGTAGAGACAACACCTCATTCTATTTTAGGATGCAATGACTTGTCAAATTAAGATTTCTCCTGCTTATTAAGAAAAAAGGGGTGGGCCAGCTCCACTGATTAGAAAAATCCTTTTTATTCAAACAAATTTGTGACAGACTTATCACATAGGGCAGCTGCTTTTGTAAAGTTATGCTTTTGCAGAACCATGTCATTAGATAATGAAAAAACAGAAGTCCAGAAATGTCTTGTGGGACAAAGATTTCAAACCAAATTTCAGTGGTTAATTAAAATAATGGTAAGTTGAGAATTAGTAAGACATTTACACAAAGTATATCTCTGTCAATTCTAAACACTGTATGAGCAGCTATACACTTAAAAAGGCAGCAAACTCGGATGACAAATCACAGAATGCTTTTGAGTTGGATTTGACCTCAAAAGGTCATCTAGTCCAGCCCTGCTGCAGTAAGCAGGGGCATCCCCAATTAGATCACGTGGCTCAGAACCCAATCAAGCCTGATTTTGAATGTCTCCAGGGATAGGGCCTCCACCACCTCTCTGGGCAGCCTGTTCCCATGTTTCACCACCTTCATACTAAAGAACTTCCTCCTGACATCTATTCTAAATCTACCCTTGAGTTTAAAACTATTGCCCTTTAACCTCAAATATTTGTAGCAAGAGGGTGATACACCCATTGATAATCTCTTTATAGATATAAACCCTGTTCACAAACATTTGTTACACAGCTTATGTTCCCTTCATTTCTCCTTTTTTTCAAAAGATTTTTGTCTCACAGTAATAGAAAGAGCTGCCTGAGATTCCTGAAAAAAGTCACATTTTTCTCAGGGTTGTTGTGTGGGCAGCAGCAATGGCTGCTGTGTCAAAAGCACCAAGGGAATGCATCAGCTCCAGCACGTTCAGTGATCCCAGGCTGCTGGAGCCATTAGATTGAGAAGAGTGAACAGTGATCAACAGACTGTTGTCCTGAATCTGAACTTGTCTCCTTTTGCCTTTCCTACCTATCAAACTCAATCTCTTTCCTTCGTTTAACTTGATGATGACAATGGAGAAATCTGTTTTGTTGTTCTTCTCATAAGAAAAACAAAGGAAAACAGAATTCCCAATTGTTTTTCATAGAAATAATAAGGAAATGTAATGCCTTCACTGCTACTCTACAACCCATAAAAGCAGAAAACCTTTGGGAAAAGCACAGAGAAAACAGATGATGAAAGCCTGTCACAGTGCAGCACGCAAACATCTCTGCAGCTGTGCTCCTGGTCAACCGCTTTACCAAAATGTTTTTATGTAGGTGGTAAATGCAGATTCAAAAGTGGTGCTGCTGAAGGCATCAAGTTCAGGTTAACTTTCAGAAATCTGTCATCATTCACTTTTCCCTCAACAACAAGTTACATATTTGTGTGTTCCACATGAGGTCAGCCAGCTGCAAGGTGCTGTACCAAGCAATGCTGCTAATGCAATCACACAGTGCAGTTTCATCTCAACACACTCACCACGCAGGTCACCCTCTGCTCACCCTGCAAAGACTTAGTGTAAAAGGTAAATTGTTTTCCCAGACTCTTTTAAGAATCCAGCACTAAAGAAGGTAATTGTTGTTTCACACAGCCAGGCAACAACACACCCTCAAAGCACATTGAACACTTGGTCTTATGTTTGTTTTTTTTTTTTTTTTAAATACAGATATCCAAATGGAAGCTAAAACTAACAAAGTTTAAAGAAAAAAAATGAATAAAAGAATATAGTCAGATGGGAACTTGATTAAGAAAAGAGGTCAATAAATTTATGAAACACAGTCACTGGATCCCAGGCTGCTTTCTTTCAAGTTGACTACTTACATTTGTGGCCCAAAAAATGTCTTGATATCAAAGAAGAAAAATTTCAGAACTTGTATCATCTGTTCCTAAAAGTCTACTTTTATGTGGGGAAGTACATCCTTTAGAAGCTTCAGTAAGGGACACCTTTGAATTTTGCATTGCTTACACCTGGACAATAACAGACCCTTATCTTGCATAAAGGGGCCACTTCTCTATTGTGTTCCAGTCAAATTCTGTTCTAATTAAAGGTAACTCACTGGGGAGCCTTTACCTTGCCATGAGTCAGGCACCTTCAAAGAAAGACTGTACTATATGTGAAATTCGCTGACCCCCCCCCCACACAACAGGCTATAATTATCCACACAAGGCTATCAGTAACAGTGTTATCTTATTTTTCCTCATTTTTTTTATGTTTATACACTTTTCTCCTCCTAAAGAGGTGAGCCATATGGCTGTACTGCCTGTCCACCTCTTCCCTCCCTGCCTCCCCACCTGCTTTTCATCTCTGCCAGTGTCTTGTGAGCCAGGTGTGACAGAGGGAAGAACGTGTGTCAATGGCATTAAATTACTATGCACTGTGAAAAGTTATGGCTGAGCAAGAGACAAGCTCTACATTAGTGTCCCACTGAAGGAAACAAAAGCTCAGCACAGTAAGGAAGCACACACTTATCTACAAAGAGCCTCAACAACATGCTTCTTCTTGCCCAGCTGGTATGAGGGGTCTTGGGAGAAGGAACAAGGACAACAGTTAAGGATGCAAGTGATCAGGCAGTAAAGGAGAAAGTTCAGAGCAAAGATGAAATCTGGATGCTGCTGTGTAGGGCTGTGATAGACAGTGCTGTTTAGGGGTACAGAGCTGCAAGCCAAGCTTTGCTAGTTCTGATGCTCATCAAACTTAGTTGTAAGGTTTTCTAGCTAGCAACAGTTAAGACTGTGGATCTGGTCTCGCTACTGCATCAGCAACACTGAAGCTACTCTAAGCAAGAGCTGCTGCCAGACAACTTCCAGGCATGTACTTCCATCTTTCCTTGATACTTGTACAATTGTGTAATAACCTAGATCAAGGAAGTGAGGTGTCCAAAGCGAAGGGTGGAAATTAAAAGAACACAACTCCGAAGTCATTCAGCTGGCTGAAGTGTTTTTAATTGGTCCAGTTCCTTAACTGGGGTCACCATGTAGTGCTAGCACAATGGCATGGCAGGAGCACCTGCCTGGGATGAACTGTTCCATTTGGCTTAAGCCAGCATGAAACATACTCTTTGCAAAATCACTTCTGTTGCAACCTAAGAGATAAACCCAAAGCAAATCTTTACATATACTTACTTCTGACATATCGTGCACCAGCAGGAGAGGAATACTAATGGTAGTGATGTCGTGTGTGCAGCAAACTTTGAGAATGTTCCTGAGTCCCATGATTGCAGGATCCCGAGCAGTTACGTTACCAGACCTCACGTTATCATCCACACAAAGGTGAAAAGCAACATGAATTTCAGACAGGTTTGAATGGCGTGTGATGTAGAATTCTCCTACAGAACAATATAAACCAAGAAGGTAAGAGATCATGGCAGTGATCTGTACTGAAAAACAACTGTTAGGCAATGGAAGGGCAGGGTCAGTTAAGAAAAAAAAAAGTAAACAAAGATCCAATGCAAATCAGAACATACACATAAGGAGGTGAAAAAAAGGTTAGAAGCCAATTGATCTAGAATCCCTTAGAATACCATTGTTTTACATTCATCCTACACTCACTTCCCTGCTTTGGTGGGTTTCACTGGCATCGTGGACACCTGGTGTAATAAGACATCACAGTGCCAGGACAGGCGGATATGATCTATATATAGCAGGAAACAGAAAAATAAACAAAGAGGAGGTGTAATACTCAAAATACATAATGTAAGCACTGAACTGCAGACAGATGTGGGAGGCGGAAACACCAAAAATGGATGGGTCAAAATAAAGGATGCAAAGAGTCTGTGGAAAAAGATAGCAGGTTATATAACAACTGAGACAAGTACTGCAAGATAAAGGTATCAGTGATCATGAGAATTCAAAATAATACATAGTAATGGGAAGATCAGGTACTGAGTTGTTTGCAAGAAGTGACCAAGCTATCTCTTTAGAGGTATCTCTGGACTTGGTATTCATTTATCCAAGACAGAGAAAGAGTAAGGGGTAGCAAAGGCAAGTCTCCCCTTCACCACCTTCCTGCTGGAGATGGAAAGTCTGTACTGGAGTCAGCCAAAAAAGCAGGTGTGCAATACTCCTACCACTCCAGTCAACAGGTAAATATCTTTCTTCAGACCTGTTGTCACTGGTCAGTTCAGTTAAGATACTACCTTTGTAGTGGGACAGCTGCAGAAGGAGTATGTGTTCCTTTCTGATGACAGCTAAGGAGGTAGTAATCCCCAGCAACAACCATCTAAGAGCAGTAACACACAAGCCACTGCAGCAAGATTCACACAGATTTATCTGTTAAGGACCCAAGCTGATTTATAATCTACTTCTTTTAACAGGATTTAAGACAGCCATAAAAGCCATTTTTTGAAGCCCTCTTATTCAGCCATGGGTTATATGGATTTAACTCCTCCCCCTCCTCCTGTGAATTCATCTTCAACTTCCACAGAAGCTTTCCTTACTAATAATCACAACACATGCAGAAGATTCTTCCTCTTTTATAGGAATGGATTTGTACATTCTCAAAGGTAAAGTACATTTTAAAAGGCTTCACTGTATCAAGAATGACACATATATGCCATTATCTAAAAAAAAAAAAATAAGATTACCTGCTAGTATTTAAGTTTTACCTTTTCTTTCACCCTCAAATTCTGAGAAGAAATTTTAGGCATAGAGAAACTAAGTGATTTGCCCTGAGTCACATGATGCAATGGCAAAGCTGGGAATAGAAACCAGATGTCCTGACACCCAGTTCTCTGCCTTAGCCACAAGAACATCCTTCTCCTCTGATTGAGGTCAACACGGGTTTAGTTTATAATTTATGTTCTGACTTTAGAGCTAAAAATGTGCACCTATAAAACACAATTTGCTTTAAGAAGAGGGGAAAACGCAACAGAACTCACCTGGCAAAATATTTGACTGGTTTCTTTCAATATTCTTTGATTTATCTTCATTTCCACTACTTCTGTTTTCTGTATATAAATACATAGTGCAAATATTAAACGTATCATCTATTAAT
>NW_008608758.1:0-11042 GCF_000691845.1 Merops nubicus | reverse complement strand
AGGAGAGTTTGATGTACTGAGATGGCATCTGGCTTTAACTTTTAACATAAAGTTACCCAAAAAGCAGGGGGATGGACAGGAAGTGTTCTTGCTGTCTACAACAGAGAGTGAACTGAATTCTACCTCAAACCATTAGCTTTCTTACTTAATCATCCTGCAATACTCCTTCATCTGGAAAAAGAAAACACAGTATTCTAACACATAACACTAAACTTTCCAAACTCCCTCCACAACTATGTAGTTCCTTGTTATTGCTTTTTAAATATAACTATTTAAAATCAATTTGTTCCTAGCCTTCCAAGAAAGTGCTTAAAGAAGTTTACATAAATCAGCAGTATAAACCCAGCTTTCAGCATCTTCAAGATTACAGCAGTATGCAGACTCCTAAGAAAACTTGTTTCTTTATGTACTCTGAGGAACCTATTCATGTTACTGATGTATTTAAATCACGTAGGTAGTTCTCTGCAAGAAAAACAAAGTTCTACAATGTACAAGTATTGCCCTAACACCATGTGTTAAAAAAACATTTGTAAATGTAACTGCAAAGCACACTGTTCTCAAGGATTTGGTCAGCACTACCACAGTTAGTCAACTGACTGCTCAGTTTTTAGTGCTCGCTTTTAAGGAGAGGAAAGAGTTAGAGAGTCATAACTCCTCTTCTGCAATTCTTAAAGCTTTGAATTTAAATCAAATTAAAAAGCCAAGTCAGATAAAGTCTGTGTTGCTGTGGGCAGTTAAACTGCAGAGGAAAGCACAATGGCTCTGTACACTTCCCATGCTGTTCAAGTGGGAGTGGAACCTAAGGCCTTATACTTGTTTTTGGTAAGGTATGTCTGTTACAGCAGCACAGACACCACACGAGCACGCTGTCTGTAAAGAGAGAACCATGCAAACTTCTCTAGACTTTACCAATATTCCATTTTATAGATCAGGTAACTGAAGAAGAGTGAAACCAACTTGCCCATAACCATAAACACACAGCTGACCACTATTCTATTTCAAGGAAAGTAATTTTGGTTGTCACTGACCATGATGTCTTTTCGACTTACTGCTACGCTGTGCTCTGGCCTTAAGTACAACCTTCTGGACAATTTCAAGCTGTTCTTGAATTCCAGGAAAGTGGAAATCTGTGCATTCTTGGCAAACAGTTGCAAAATCTAGGGTAAAAAATAAAAGATTAAAATACACATCATAAGGCTGTGGTTAGTATTATTATATAATTCTGTGCTACTGTTCAGGCAAGGCCAGTTACAAAGGCAACCTGCCCCAAGACCAGACAAAGCCCTGTTGTATCCTTCTTTAAATTCTAAAAAAATAAAAAAATTAATGGCAGAGACAAAGCATTTTTGAAAGAAATTAATTGCTTGGAGGAAAAAAAAAAAAAAAAAACACCACAACTTTGAGTATTGTTGCTATCCAAACAAAAACACCCAGAGGTGAGGAAAAAAAAAAAAACAAACAGCAATATGTGCATTAAATGTAATTATATTTTTAAAATGTCTTATTACTAACAGTCCTTCAATCTGTGATACTTTATTAAAACATTCATAATAGATACTTCCAACAGCAACAACAGCATTCCAGTTTGTATTGAAAAATCTGAGCTGTTAATGAAATTCATAAACATTGTATCTGGAAAGCTGGAATTTCAGTTCTTCCATTTTAGTTCTCAAAACAGATCTGAAAGCTAAAGAAAAGTCTCATCAGCTGAAAAGAGCTGCAAGCTCCTTTTCCTGATAAGCAAGTATTATGTCAGACTTGGAAATGCTATACTGATAATCAGGATCAGAATATTCTGCCTCTGTGAATGGTATTCTAAGCTCCTTATCCCAACATCCATCTGCCTCCCCAGGCAAGGCAATAGGAGCCAAAACAAGCTATTAGCAAGGAGCTGGAGTACACTAATCCATTGCTACTTCCCATTTCAAAGTACCTGCTCTAATCCTCCTTAAAGTTCTTGATGTACTCTGATTGCCTACCTGAAGAGCCTGTATACTCCTACAAACATGCTCTGATAAGAGGCAGAGTAGAGGGAAAAATCTTAATGTACTTTTTTTGACATGAAGTCTTCATCATAAAATCTACTTTCAAAAGGCTTTATTGAATTTTAGTGTCCAAAACCAAGGGAGGAAGAAGCTAATATTCCAAAAGGTTGTGTCTTCTGTGCATATCAAGATAAAGTAAGGTCACAAGGCATTTCAATTAAAACAGACAATTTTAATTTAAATACAAGAGATTTTTCATTTAATTTTAATTATTGTAAGTGTGTTATGCCTACCCAAACCTTGAATCACAGTAGTTCTACAAAGTCCTAATATAAATAAACTATTAAAGTCTCTTATATTTATGCACTGCCTAGCTCATATAGCTTAGAAAAAAAATAGTCTGGATGAAAGTAGCACGTTGAAAGGTCACACAAGTTCAACTTTCTGTTCTAGAGATGTGCCCAAGTCTGATTTCAAAGGTATATTTTGACAGTTGCCATTTACACATTGTAGGAAATACAGAAAACATTCCAGCCATGGTTTTCAGTCTTGCAAACACCTCACATACATCCTGAATTTTGAGATAAATGAGATAAATTTTTGGGTAACAGTTTTATCAAAGATGCAACATCAAAACATTTGCCAGACACAACAAAATTCACTAAATGAATCACATTAAGTTTCTTCAGTATAGAGCTAAAGAAGGCCAGCCAAGTAAGTTGCAGGACTTTGTAGCTGTTCAGTGGTTGCTGAGAGGTTGGTGTCCTCACAGCAATGTGAAATGCTTGGATAAAAAGTGTGCTAACATGAAGCTCATTTACTCCAACTACACCTGTGAAAATCTCAGAGGTCTGTGGCAGCTTCTAGCCCAGCACAAAATGAAGGCTATTAGGTTTGTATTTTTCCCCAGCTTTAAAATAGAAGCAGAAAATTGTTTTTGCACTTTTGTAACCCAGAAATTTAGACTGCACAAGCCACAACCTCCCTATTTAAACAATAGCATTACGTATTATTTAAAGGTCTTCTAATAAGCAGTTTTATGAACCTTTGAACCACTTAGTGTATTTATTTCTTAATGAGACTTTTTGGAAGGAGAATTGGTTCTGGCCAGTGTCTCACAACAAGCAGCTGTAGCAGTTTAAGAGCAAAGACTCCTCTCTATGGCTTTTATCACTGCTCTTCTGCCCGGAGCTACCACTGTCACCACACAGTGAATGTAAAGAAGCCTGCCCAAACCTCAGTTGCTATCTCTAGTGGTCTGGGGGGGTCTCAATACAACCACACATTCCCTGGTGGTTTAAAGTAATATATTCAGCTAGGCCAGAGGAGCTGAGACATGAGATATTCATTTCTGCAACATTTTAAAAAAAGAACAGTGGTGCAGACAGCTGTGGAACATGCCCACAGTTAAGTCCACCCATGTTCCTTTGGAACTCAGAAATAAAAATCTGTTGAGGATTGTATTTGACAGACAGTGATACAGTTCCTTATTTCCCCCTCTACTGTGACTGCAAGACCTAATTGCTGGCTAGAAAACGCAATTTTGTATTTAACAGGATTATATAAATGTCCACCTTCTCTTATTGCCTAAGATTTAACATAATTAATAACAACTAGAGAAGATTTGCTTTTATGTATTTAAGCAGTTAAAAAAAAAAAAAAGTAACTGAAAATGAGTACAAGTATGAAATAATACTGCTAGAATTAAGCAGCTTGGAAATCATAAACAGTACAAATGCAACTATAATTTTTACTGGTACACTTCCAAAAAGGTGGAAAAGTGGAAAGCCCCTACAAGTCAGTGTAAGGCAGGGATATCAATGCTGCAGTGTTCCCTCTAACATGTTCCTTACTCAAACACAAAACCTATGAAAGAGCTAAGAGATGTAACAGCACCTCAGGGTACAACTCCGTCCCCTACCCTTGTCCACATCTTTTTCCATTTGTCACCCTTCTGCAATATCACGTCCAAACCAGTAAAATTTTCATTTTACAGGGGATATTTTTCTGAGGGGCAGACAGCAAGTTTTAAAGCCATGTTTGTTTCCACTGGCAGACTCACCTCTTTTGATGCCACTGTACGAGCTGATGCGGTTGTCCACCAGCAGCACCAGGCCACAGAGGGAAGTGGAATAGAGAGACATGGCAGTCTGCAGCCTGTGAAGCTTCACCCCGCTCCGATGGTGCCGCTTGTGTTTGCAGAAATCCAGCATATCAGCCCTCAGTAACCTCAAGTTGTGCATTGTCTTCAGCTGAGCTCCTGTACACAATAGAAATGTTTTTAATACATACAGGAAAAGAGGAAACTCAGGTGTGTTACTAAAAGTGCAAGGGATCAAAGTGGTCCCGTCGAGGTTTACAAACAAGATTTAAATGGGAAATGCTCCCTGTTTTGATGTTGGTGTGCTTTTCTACACTAGTTTGGAGTCAACAAAAACTTGCTCTTACAATGTTTTCCATTCAGTGTATTTCAGGTAGCTAGATACTGTTTGATACACTTTATACCCTACTGTACTTCTCATATACAAAGAACAAATAGAAAACAATTACAAACTATATTATATAGTTAAATACTGTAAATCACACATTGCTTGGATACATTATTTATTAGCATCTGTTACTATGTTGGGTTTTAATGTGGGTTTACTTTACTTACCTAAGTGAATAGTAAAACTTTCTTCTAAGAGCCTTTGCTCTTCGTAAATTCTCCCATTTCCTTCTACAGATTCCCTCAGCTGGCTGGGCTGAACTTTAATTTCATCACTAAAATAATGAGAAATGTAATGAAATGTTTATCCTGATTTTTGTTCAAGGCCAACAATATTTTGTGAGAGCTATCCAAAGTTTTCTCAGCTAGTCTGTGAAAACCAAGAGACTCAACCTATCTGAATTAACTCCATGCATCTGAGGTTTTACCCTTCTAGTGTGCAATGCCCCAGGTGCATACCAGCAGGACGAGTATACTCCACTGTTAGATTTACCTTACCTTGTTCATTTATAAAGAAACTACTAAAAATATAAATCTTTAATTATGATGGTCTTTTATTTGCTTTGATTATCCTATTTAAATGGCCATCTGCAATAAAGATTATACAAAAGCAAGTCCTTTGAACTACTGCAGGTAGACGTAAGCATCACAGAATTAAATACCTGATTGAGCTGTTGTTTGGGTTCTTCAGGTCCTGATGAAGCTTTATCACCCATTCCTGATATTCCTGCTTCTGGATAGCAGTAGACTGTTTTAATTCATTGGTCCATTTGTTCTCCAAATCCTAACCAGAAAGTAATAATTTGAGTGTTTTGGGTTTTCTTCTTGAGCCAATTATTTGCATAACATATTCTAGTTCACTGAACTTAGTTTACCTGCTGAGATTCAAAATGCTGAGCTGCTAACGAATTTACATCTTGGTCTGTTAGTGATTTCCCCAGCTCCTGCATCACCTTATCCATTTCAGCTCCTTGTCTGAAAGGGAAGCAAAAAACAGACTCACAACAAGCAAAACTTTCAAAAAACCATCAGAAGAACTCCCATTGTTGTTGATACAGTTACTGATACAAGGGTTGGTTCTATCAACCAGCTGGTCAATGCTCACCATGAGCACAGATACAACTCAGCACAAAGCTGAAAGATCCCTCATGCCTTACTTTGTCCATCTGCTCATTTTGGAATTGGAATACATACATTTAAAGTCTGCCCTAATAAATATATAAAAAAAGGTATGACAGCATCTCCAGGTACTCTGATACAGTTCTTCACTATCCTTATCACCACAAGTTTTTGAAATGGACCTACTTAGTCCCCCACCTTCCTCCCACCCCAAGCACAGTAAAATGTAGACAGGTAAACACCAGGAAGGTAAACACTTATTTTTAACAGATGAGCTTCCAGCTCAAACTACATTCACCAGGGGGCCCTGGAGCTAAAGGGCTGCCCTGCTATCATCAGCTCATCCAACACCTCATCCCTCCTTAGTCTTCTCAATCCCTGGCTCCGCTTAGCCTCTCACATGCAGCCCTTTCTTCAGTAAGGAATCAATTTACCCAGGCACAGATTTAGCAATGAATAGCCAACAAAACACACTTGAGCTGAGGGTCAGGGATTCCAAGTCAGCTCCTCTGTAAACAGACCACCACCTACAATCATCTGGGACAGTCTCAGTGGCCACAGACATACAGTTTCTCAGTTATGACAAATAGATATGATAAATTCCACCAGAATCAATATACAGCTGTATCACACCAGAGCCCTACAACATTACTGCTCTTTGGATTAAATTCTTTCTTCTGTATGCATACCTGAGTCAAGAAGCCACAAAAAGGGTTGCTGACACATTATTGGCAACATCTGCCCCCAAATTAGAAATACGTACTACTTAAGTCTAGGAGAAACTATATAAACAGATCTATAACATGAGCTTAAACACACACAATTCAAGAGGAATACTGACACTTGCAACGCTAAAACAGACCTGCTTAGAATATTCTGGCACCTCACAAGCATCCATATTACCTAGTAAATATACTACATCTATATTTTTATCTATACTATATCTGTATTTGTGTGCATTCATTTGCCTTAACCCAGTGTCCCTAAAACAAAAAGCACCAAAACAATCCACCAAAGAAGAACTAAAAAACAAAAAACCCCACACAACCAAGGATCAACACCTCACTAAAACACAATCCCCAGAGCTGAAAAACCTGCATTGTGTGTGTTCCCTCTTGTGGGCAAAGCAGCCACCTGCAGCTACTCGAGCTTATTCAGAAACTCCACAGGGACTTTCCTCAATTTCCTATTTCAATCGTTTCTGACATAAAGTTGGTTCAAGTCTTTTGCTCATCTTTTCATATACTTGTAGATACTTTTTCCTAAGCACTTTACATTGCTATACCACTTAGAACATGGAGAGAACAATGGAAATCAAACCTTCTATTACTTTGATGGCCTATAGCTTTTATTATTTTCAGTGACTGAGGAGAATATAAGATAGCTGACCCTAACAACACAGGCCAAGTATTATATGACTTTAAACAGGGAAACATAAAACTAAGATAGAGCTTAAATATACAAATACAACTGGACACACATCCTACAAGTTGCATACACCTAGTAACATGTGCTGCTATTTAATAACATAGGACAACAACACCAACAACAGCGAGTACCTTTCCCGTAGTTTTTTCAGTTCCACATCTCTTTCACTTATTAATTCTGAGATGCTAACAAAATAATTGTGTTCCAGGTTTAGCAGCATTTCAGAAGCTGGAGAATGGATCAGATCATGATAAACATCTGCAAAATCTTCATCCCAGCTGGTTTCTTCAGGTTTTGCATATTCTAGCATTGTCTAAAGATTAGAAGATATTTTAAGGCCTATGGACATATCCTTATAGGACATAGAAGTATCATACAACCTTCCACACACATGAGTTTCTTAATGAGTACCTTTCCCGTAGTTTTTTCAGTTCCACGTCTCTTTCACTTATTAATTCTGAGATGCTAACAAAATAATTGTGTTCCAGGTTTAGCAGCATTTCAGAAGCTGGAGAATGGATCAGATCATGATAAACATCTGCAAAATCTTCATCCCAGCTGGTTTCTTCAGGTTTTGCATATTCTAGCATTGTCTAAAGATTAGAAGATAAGGCCTATGGTACTTTTTAGGACATAGAAGGGTCATACAACCTTCAACACACATGAGTTATCTTTCTTAATCTGAGTTTTCTGTATTCTGCTTTAGCTGTAACATTTTCTCCCTTCCCCTGTTCTTTCTCTTTCAAAGCAACTAACAGCAGAGACATGAAGGTTTTGACTACAGTGAGAAGTTACTATTTTTCAGGCATCACCAACTTGGAAAGAACATTAATATTTCCAGCAATGGTTGAAATTGATGAATTTTAGATAGGGCCTAAAACACCAGCTATGCAAACAAAAATGTTTTGCTAGACTAACCTCTGATGTTGCTAAAATTTGACCAACAACACTTATTTAAGAAAAGCCATTTCTCTGAACAAAGAGCCCAAAAGATGCCAGTTTTTCAAGCTCCTTTATACTGAAACTCTCCCTAAATTTGCAATCATTCCCACAAGATTAAATTGACAAGTTGAGATTTTATCACTGTAGGTTAAAAACATCAAGAAACAGTCTAATCCTAACCCTTGCACTCAGCGTAACCTGTTCGTAGAAACCAGTAGTACAGAAGACTGCAAACTCTTTCAGTATTTTATCACAATCACTTTTCAATGTTTACTGCTCCCCCAATACATATTTTTCTTTCTTAAAGGTTCTAGCTCATTTTGCTGATGTTCATCAAGGCAGATGATTTGCTTCCCTTCCAATTCTTTTTGTAACAAACGTGGCTTTTTTAATTACTCTTCAACTCCCTAAAAGGAGGTTGTAGTGAGCTTGTGTTGGTCTCTTCTCCCAAGTAACTAGTGGTAGGATGAGATGAAATGTGCTTAAGTTGCACCAGGGGAGGTTTAGACTGGGTATTAGGAAGAATTTCTTTACTGAAAGAGTGGTGATGCATTGGAACAGGCTGCCCAGGGAGGTGGTGGAGTCACCATCTCTGGAGGTGTTCAAAAAAAAATGTAGATGTGGCACTTGGGGACACAGTTTAGTGGTCACAGTAGTGCTGGGTTGATGGTCGGACATGATGAGCTTAGGGGTCTTTTCCAACCTTAATGATTCTATTATTCTATGATTTTTTCATAACTCTCTTCTATATTCCATGATAAGCAAATTCAGCTCCTCTGAACTCTTCCTCAAATGCTGCAGTGAATTTCAGTTCATTCTTCCACCTTCACCAATGGGATTCTCTCTGTACCTGCACACACATTCACAGAAAGCAAATCCTGAATGTTAACTTTGCAGCCATAATCTTACCTCTTTATAGGCTTTAGCCCAACTATCTGCCAGCTGGTTTATGTCTACTTTTCCCGATCTCACTGCTTCCAGAGCCATTTCAGCTTCTCTATCATAATCTTTTATAGTTTCCTCTTCTATGAATTTATTAAGAGATTGCTTCAGGTCTAGGATGACAAGAAGAGAATGGTCCATCAACAAAACATGTCAGTGCAAGTATCAGTAATCCTCTAGGAAACATACAAATAAAGTTTTTCTGAAGACCTTTTACCTGGGCACCTTACTTGCTAGTACTGGCAGTCATTTTCTTTAATGTTTTGATGGTTCAAAAACAATTTTTTGAAGACTGCTTTAGTAAATACCTTCCTTTGGTTTCTTAAGGCAAGTTGTAAGACACTGGTGGACATGGATATGTGACACAAAGTTAAAAAAAATCAATTCTTACCATTTTCTATAAAGCATGGCAGATTGTGCAGAAGCATGAGGCGTCCATGCAAATGACTAACATTCTCTTGCACAGGGAATTTGAGAGGCACAGTAAGCACTGAATGTTGATTTCCAGCACTGAATTTGTATACATAGTCTCTCTCCCTAGTGCTGGCCTTTCCTTTATCAGGCTTCATCTTCTTGAGGTGGTTTCCTGCATTAAAAATAAAATATCACCACATATTCTTGTAAAAGCATAAGTAAAAAATGCTAACTAAAGACACAGCTTTGTTAATAATTAACACCTTCTGGCAAGGAAACTTAACCCCCCAAATTTTCCACAATACCCATCTCAGTTTTGACTTCCAACACCTAGGTTGGAAATTAAATATAAATGCTAGTTTCCAACACACAGAATGCTTCTAAACTGTAATTGAGTGTATCTAAATTAATTTGGATAATTACTCATACAAATTACAGTATAAGCCTCCTGAGTTACATAACCACGACAGAAGGAATCCTCATAAATAACAAACTTTAAATGAGACACTGTAACTGCTGCCAAGCCAATCCCAAAACCTGAAACCCTTCACCACACACTAGGATTTTATTTCCTCCATTCTGCAGTTGGTAGACTTGGGGGGTGGAAGTCTGCAATCTTTTTTAGAAAAAACTTATTGTGCAACCTGTTTTAGGGTGGTTTGTCATGATTTTTAAATAATACCATTACAATTAGGCCAAAAGAAAAGCCACATAATTGTCTACAGGATGAATCATAGAATCACTATGGTTGGAAAGGACCTCCAGGATCAATTCCAACCAACTTCCCAACATTTCCCTATCCACTAGACCACAGTCTCAAGTACTACACCTACTTGTTCCTTAAACACCTCCAGGGATGGTGACTCCACCACCTCCCCAGGCAGCCTGTTCCAGTGCCTCACCACTCTCTCAGTAAAGAAATTCTTCCTAATATTCAATTGATACCTCCCCTGATGCAACTCAAGGCCATCTCCTCTCATCCTTCCACTAGTTGCTTGGGAGAAGTGACCAACACCAGCCTCTCTACAACCTCCTTTCAGGTAGTTGCAGACAGCAATAAGGTCACCTCTCAATCTCTTCTTCTCTAGACTAAGCAACCCCAGTTCCCTCAGCTGGTCTTCATAAGGCATTTTCCAGCCTTCTCACCAGCCTCATTGCCCTTCTCTGGACCTGCTCCAGCACCTCCATGTCCTGCTTATCCTGTGGTGCCCAAAACTGGACACAGGACTCAAGGTGTGGTCTCATGACAGCTGAAAACACATCACTAATTTTTCCCTCCATTCATTTACCTTTCTGTTTTTTGATCATTACCTGCAAAGCTGGATACATTACTACAGCTGCTATCTCCCCAGTGCTAAAAAACACGGTGCAAGGAGAAAAAGCAATAGAAAACAAAAGGAAAAAGAAAGTGTATTTTTACTCAGCAAAACAATTCTGCATTCATTGGACTAGGTTATAGGGTTTCTCTGAGGTTTGTTGTTGTTGATTGGTTTTTTCTAGGTTTGGGGTTTGTTTGGTTGGTTTGTTGGGGGTTTTGGGGGGAACAAATTGCAAATGGCTTCACGGTAACAGCAAAAATCTCAGGACAACCAAAGGCGAGCAAAGGCGGTCCCCTGGCCCGTCACAGATTGGGATTTAAATGGCATCGCTCACCAGTAACAAAGCTGACGAAGGGCTGTTTGCTGCTCCCTGACAAAACACGGCTGCGAAGGGAGGAGAAGGCT